>NC_057810.1:70965639-71245894 GCF_018294505.1 Triticum aestivum | reverse complement strand
TGAATTATTTCAGTGACCCTTAACAATTTCCAACATTTATTTGAACATTTAAATTATTTATAGTATTTAAATGCCCAAGGTCAAATACAATAGGATTTAATTCAAAAATCCAGAATGGCCTAGAAATATGTGCATCATTGTTGGCAGGGGTTTTCACCTTTAACAAAATAATGAACTTTCCTAAAGGGCATTCTGGGTTTATTGAAAATATTTTTATTTTGATCCTAATTGCATTTTATTTAGTGCTAGGGTTTGTCATCCCCAGTTCAAGTTTCATGAACTTTAAACATGATGCATGAATGCCTTAATGCAACTAATGACAAACAAATTCTAGGGCTGTGACAACTCACCCCCACTAAACAAAAATCTCGTCCCGAGATTCAAGCGTAGGGTAAGGTGAAGGGGGAACGCCAACTAGCACAATCTTCACGATCCAGGTTGCACTTCAATTGAACATTGATTCGTTCACCATCATTGTCTCGAAGTCTTGCCTTGAGAACTCCAACTATCATGACAACGAGAGGAAAGGAAAGACCCTAAAAGAATTGTTCTTCTCGAAGGTCGAACAACTCAGGATTAACCCACGGAATGAGACATAGCAACATCTCTCGAGCTGAGAGACGAAGCACACATCCATAGGAATGGAGTGAAGCAGACGACGAAGGTTCACTAGGTGGACAAGAATTTCAAGCTTAAGAAGGTGGTAGTTGATTGTCAACGTAGCGAGGAGTTGAGTTGCCATGATACCACAACGAGGCATCTTAGGGATGGTGACTCGTAGATATATCCCCTTAAGTGGCAAAAAGAATTACCTTTGATTCAGAGATCATTGAAACTCTTCATACCAGCCCAAGGCAATTCACAACGATCGATTGGCGGGGGTCGGTAGAATGGCATACTCAGACTTGGATGATGTGGATTACCTTGTTCAAGACAACGTAATGAATGAATTTGCTTACCACCGGAAATGGAAGGGACCCATGGTAGAATGGCACATTGGCGGTGCAAGCTGGGAACAAAATGCAAATGCTGGGAATGATTCTGGTAACTGGGGGAAGAACCCAACAATAGAGAGTGAATTCACTGTTTGAAAGGGTCATAGCATTGTCGAGGAAGCTGAGAGGAATCCGAGTTAGTGCCGATGACAACACGTAGCGCTTGTGCGTGCTCTCAAGAACTTGAGCATTTCCACAATCATCAAGATTTTACCAATATCCGTGTCAAGGATCCTGGCAACACAACTCGCTACCATGATGAATGATGATGGATGATGCAGATGCAAAGGAAGATAACACTTTCTCAGACTTCATCTTGGCGAGGCCAAGGGCAAATCTGGACGATCAACCGAGAGACATTTAGCACTCCACTTCTAATGCTCTCCTTAATGTGCTAGCGTAATCCATTTATTGAAATGGTTTGGTAACCAGACCATCAAGTAAAAGGATCGGACTTCGGGAGCACAAAAATCCATAGGGGCAACTAGGGAGTAAATCCTACGAAATCCCTATGGGGAGGTGGCCAACTTCCTTAATCAAGATATTATAATAACAGGTCTTCCGGCGGGGTGTGTTGGCCACGACATCCACTTTACCGGTTATCGCGAGACCAATATTATAGTTCTTGGGAAATGTTCCAACCATCACATCTGCCTGAGATTCAGATCCGGTTGGTGTCAGAATATTCTACACTCATCGAGTCTAGGAAGAGAAATGAAAGTTTGCAACACAAATCAACGAGACGATGTTGCGAGATTCTCGGGGAATGAACTACGATAGCAAGCTCCAAAAACACGAGCCGGTTCTGCTACAACATGTGAACATGTTGTCCAAGACAAGCATGACCACAAAGTAGTCTTATAATAAAACACTACCGAGTTCAGGAGGGGGAACCATCATCGAGGGTATCGAAGTCCTTACATAAGTCCGGATTAGCTCTTATGAAGGAACTCCTTTTCCTTGAACAAATCAATCAGTGGCTTGGTGTGCTAGGGATACATATAGATTGAAGGTTGCAAGTCTTCAAACCACAGAATTCTTCGCACGTCTGCATGACTGATTTGGAATGATTCCAAAGAGAGCAACATTGACTTTCTCGAATCCACGGCGGCAACTTGCATCAGATGCACATGAATTAAAGGAAGTCACTACCTTCATCCAAACATATGGTTCATGAACGAAACACGAAGAAATGCTTACACAAGTTTCCAACACTAGGTTGATGTTCAACATGACTCATGGGGGGAGACGAAATGCTGCTGATGGGCTCAACAACAACTCATCGGAATTTCCAGGTAAATGGAATTCCATAAGTATGTGAACAAGTGATAGCATTGGTCAGACCCAAAAGATATAGTGGTGTAGGCTCGAGGGATCAACCACGAGTAAGACAACATTACGAACATCGTTGGTTCTAGTTTGATTTGACGATAGCCCACACTCAAATCAAAGGATTGATAAGACAATAGGTCCAGCAACTGATTACAGGGACCAATCGATGAAGATATCATCTTTCCTCAACACACACTACCCAAGAATATCCCTTTGGAACAAACTAGGTTAGGCAAGCTTTTATCTTCCAACTCTCCAAGTTATTGTCTAGCTTAACCAACTAGCTCAGGGATATCCAACACAGATTCTTGGAGAAAGAGTGGTTCACAAGAAACCAACTTGATTACGAGCTCAACATAACAGTCAGGAAAACAACCCGGTAACACTTCCAAGAAGATATTTGGAAAGTCACGAACCACCGGTATGTTACTAAGCTCGAGAACAATCTTGAAATAATTCCTAACTCATTGGTCGAGGAGTGCACCAGAAATAGGGACTAGGTAGCACAATCAGTCTTAGGGTGACGATTCAATAATCAACACGCTAAGAATGAGGTTATCGTCCATTTAACTACCAAGCAACAGAGTTGCTAGCAGTATTGATTTCACACGCCATGATTCATTTGTCGGCATTCCAGTTACAATAACATAGGAACCGAGGAATGAACAATGATGGCAAGAAGTATCAGTGTACCAAGAGTTCATAGGGTGGTGTGCAATCCCTATAACATCCCGATATAAAGATGGTAATACTCCAAGATAGAGCAGAACAAAAGCTGGATTAGCAATTTGTTCTGTGGAGCACAACTTCTTTGACCCAATCCTGGATATGGAAGCATCGAACGTGTCGGTCATCAGCGAGTGAATCCAGGCTGTAGCACTGGGCTAGCAGGACTCCGGTGAACCGGGCTGTAGCGGGCTAACAGGACTCCGGTATTCATCGCGTGACATTTCCCCGAAGGGACAGACACAGGAATGAAGAAGGACACATGCCGGCCAGCCTAAGTGTTCCGGAGTAGTAGCAAGCTACCATGGCTCAGTGGAAACACTAGGAGACATTTCCCGGTAAGAGAGGCTACTAAGGATAAACAACTAGATACCCAGATCCCACACATACCAAGCATTTCAATAACATACACACAATATGCTCGATATGTGCAAATACAACATGGCATCACAACATGACTCTACGACTCAAGTATTTATTCATTAGGCTCCGAGGAGCGGGAAATTACAAACATGGGTCGCATGACCCAACAATCAGAGCATACAAGTCAAAGCACATGCGGAAGCTTAACATGTCTGAGTACAGACAACTATAAATGAAAAAGGCTGAGAAGCCTGACTATCTACCAGATCCTGCCGAGGGCACAAGATCGTAGCTGAGGTAACAAGCTAAACGTCGAAGTCCACGTGGAACTACTAGTGAGACTGAAGTCTCTCTGCAAAAACATAAATTAAGCAACGTGAGTACAAATGTACCCAGCAAGATTTACATCAGAACTAACTACATATGCATCAATATCAACAAAGGGGATGGTGGGATTTAACGGCAGCAAGCCAGCTTTGACTCGGTGGCTATCCTAAACTATGACTGCAAGTAACTTTTTTGAGGTGGCGCACACGAGTCCACATATTCACCATATCAATACACCACTATGGATCCGCTCCCGTCTCCCTACGAGAATGCCATCCATAGCACTCACGCTTATCTTGCGTATTTTAGAGTATCCACTTTCACTTGTCTATGAACTGATATAAGCAACCCAGAAGTCCTTTACCGTCGACACGGCTATTCGAATAGATGATGTTAACCCTGCAGGGGTGTACTTCTTCATACATGTTTCCACCACTTAGCGTCTGCACACGACATGTGCTCGCCAGACTTCAAGCGAAAGCCGACGTGGGTGTAGACCACGACCTACCTGAACACTCAAGTCTCTAGTCCAGGTTTATTGCCTATTCGGGTTCCATCCATGAGGAGATCCGGCCGGAGTTTCGCTCACAGCCCCAAACGATGTGAACAGGGTTCCGTGACGCCAAACGGGCGCACGATATACCCGGCCACGTGCCTACCGCATCACAGCCCACCCCTCCGGTCAGCGCTGTGCACGGCCTCCAGCATACTACAAACACTAGAAACTACTTGCAACTCCTGGACAGAGGACTTGGGTGAATAAGAAGTCGAGCGGGGTCATATTTCAGGGCCCAATGTATGGTAGTAGCTGAATCATGGATCACAAACACAGAGCTCAGTTCCTAAGGACGGCTTCAATGAGACAACCCACCATGTACTCCTACATGGCCTCTCACCGCTACATTTACCAAATCGTGTTCACCACTTAGCTCACACATAGTAGGACATGTTCACACACGTCTGATTCATCCCCGATGAATCAGACCTGACTCAACTCTAAGCAATAGCAGGCATGACAAACAAACATGAATGAGTAGGCACAACATGGCTCAAACAACTCCTACTCATACTAGTGGGTTTCATCTATTTACTGTGGCAATGACAGGTCATGCAGAGGATAAAGGGGTTCAGCTACCGCAGCAAGTAACAGTTGAATCATTGTTGTCCTAATGCAGTAAAAGAGAGCAGGGGCGAGAGAGTAGGATTGTATCGGAATGAACAAGGGGGTTTTGCTTGCCTGGCACTTCTGAAGATAGCATTGAGTCTTCATCAGTGTCAACGATCACAACGTTGGAACAACGTCTACCGAGGGGGAACAACACCGGCAAACACAGAAGAAACACGATCAATGCAATGCACAATATGATGCATGCTATGACATGGCAATATGAATGTGTTTTGGGCTAATGCACCTAGCTATGATTTAAATGAAGTTGGTTTGAGTACATGATTCAAATTCCAACTCCATATATGATTATTTAAATGCCCTTTATTTGTTTTGTCCAAAACAGAGGACAAACATTGTTCAAACATGCATGAAAATGGTACAGATGGATTCCTTGAATTTTTCTGATAATTTTTCATATATAATTTATTTAATTTGGAGTTACGGTTGAATTTCTATGATTTTTGAAGTTTTGGATATTTTCTGAAATAAATAAATCATTTCTGATTTATTTAAAACTCCAGAAAACATTTACTGCGTCAGCATGACATCACCCTGACGTCATCAGGTCAACAGGGCGGGTCCAGGTCAAACCTGACGTGTGGGGGCCACACGTTAGTGTCACAGGGCTGCTTAGCTCACTGACAGGTGGGACCAAGTCAACGGCCACGTCAGCGTAGTCAACACTGACGCGTGGGCCCACCGGGGTTAGTTAAATTAAACAGAAGATGTAATTTGTGTTGATTAGGGCGTGGGCCCATTAGTCAATGGCCTAGGGGGTTGGTTAGTGCGTCATTAGCGTTTAATGACATCGCCACGTCACCAGCCACCGGAGTTGAACGTCGGCGACCAAAATGGCGGCGGCAACGCGCCGGACTTGCGCTAAAGGCGATGGAGGCGGCGGCTGAGGGCACCGGGGCGTAGCCCGGGCTCTCCCGCATCTGATGGGGTAGGTGGGAGGCTGCGGGAACACCGGGGCTCGCCGGAACGGAGCTCGCGGCGGCGCCGGAGTTCGGGTGGTAATGGGCGCGAGGCCCTGGTGGGGTTTTGGACAAGCTGAGCTGCGCATGGCCTTCCTGTGAGCCCCACGAGCTCAAAGCCGTGCTTGGACGCGACCGAAACAAGCCATGGCCGTGACGGCAACATGGCCGGCGGCAGCGAGCTCCAGTTGTGGTGAGACGGCGGGTACAGCATGGGGGCGAGCGAATGGAGAGAGGGGAAACACGACGGGGCTCACCGCGAGTCCGTTGGGAGGGTTAGTGGGCTCGAGGATGTCTTGTCGGGGGCGAATCCACAGTGAAGATCCTCGGCGGCTGGTGGTGGAGAAGGCGACGGTGGCGGCATTGCAGCGCATCCGGGACCTCGTGGCTTGGTGGAGAGGACGAGGGGGTCGAGGCGGAGCCTCTGGGCGCAACGGCATGGCGAGGCAGTGGCTGTGGTCACGGCAGCAGCGAGCGGCGGCGATGAGCGCGCTCGGGCGCGAGAGGGGGGAGAGCAGAGAAGGGAGAAGGGGTCGGGAGAGAGTGAGAGAGAGGAGCGAGGGGGCTGCGTGGCGTCACCCGAAGAGGCCAGGGCGAAGCGGCAAGCAGGAGGTGGCCGGGGCGGCGTCGGCGCTCGCCACCGAGCAGCTTCGGGGCGAGGGGGAGGAAGACGACAGAGAGGAGGAGGTGGGCTGGGCCGGCCAGCTCAGATGGGCCGCCAGGTGGGCTAGAATGCCAGGTAAGTTACAGGTGAGTGCTCTGTTTTATTTTTTGTTTGTTTTATTTTTTAAATTTATTTTGCCACTGTTTTGAATTTAAAATAATTCAAACAATGCCAAAAACTCCTCTGAATATTTTTATTTTTCTAGATGGACTTTTCCAAAAGCTCATAAAATATTTCAGGGGTATTTGAAATTATATTCTAATTATATGAATATAATTAAAATTCAAATAGCTAATGATTTAAATTCAAAGTCCCAAGATTAAGTCCTTAAAAATGTTCACTATTTTGGTTGGGACCAGAACCCTTTGCCAAAATTATCAAACATTTAAGAAGAGCATTTTGGAACAATGAATGAGATTTTAGGGTTTTTGCCCTTCTTTTATTTAGGGTTTTGAGGCTTCCAAATTCCTCAGTTCAAGTTTCAAAAATTTAAACATGATGCAAACACTAGGCAGCACCAGAAGCTAGGGATGTGACAACTCACCCCCACTAAACAAGAATCTCGACCCGAGATTCAAGTGTAGGGTAAGACGAAGGGGAAAACGCAACTAATGAAATCTTCACAATCCAGGGTGCACTTCAAAAGAACGTTGATTTGTTCACCATCATTGTCTCGACGTCTTCCTCTGAGAACTTCAGCTAATCATGACAAGAAGAGGAAAGGAAAACTCTAGAAGGATCGATCTTCTCGAGGATCGAACAACTCAGGATCAACTCATGGGATGAGACATTGACACATCTCTCGAGCTGAGACACGAAGCATAGATCTGAAGGAATGGAGTGAGACAGATGACGAGGGTTCACTAGGTTGACAACAATTCCACGCTTAAAAGGGTGGTGAACGGTTGTCAACGTAGCGAGGAGTTGAGTTTCCATGATGCCACAGCGATGCACCTTAGGGAAGGTGACTCGTAGAAATATCCCCTTAAGTGGCAAAAAGAATTACCTTTGATTCAAAGATCACTGAAACTCTTTATACCAACTTAAGGCAAATCATAATCGATCATTTAGAGGGGTTCGGTAGAATGGCATACTCGGACTTGGATGATGTGGATTACCTTGTTGAAGACAACGTAATGGATGAATGTGCTTACCACCGGAAATGGAAGAGACCCATGGTAGAATGGCACATTGGCGGTGCAAGCTGGGAACAAAATGCAAATGCTGGGAATGATTCTGGTAACTGGGGAAGAACCCAACAATAGAGAGTGAATCCACTGTTTGAGAAGTTATAGCATAACCGAGGAAGTTGAGAGCAAACCTAGTTAGTGCCGATTGTAACACCTAACGCTTGTGCGTGCTCTCAAGAACTTGAGCATTTCCATAACCATCAAGGTTTTACCAATATCCGTGTCAAGGATTCTGGCAACACAACTTACTACCATGATGAATACCGGTGGAAGGTGCCGATGCAAAGGAAGATAACACCTTCTTATATTTCACCTTAGCGTGGCCAAGGGAATAAAATCTGGATGATCGACCGAGAGACATTTAGCACTCCGCTTCTAATGTTCTCCTTGATGTGCTAGTGTAACCCATTCATATAAATGGTCTGGTATCTAGAACATCAAGTAAAAGGTCGGACTTCGGGAGCACAAGAATCCATAAGGAATAACTACGGTGGTAAATCCTGCGAAATCCTTATGGGGAGGTGGCCAACTTCCTCAATCAAGATACTATAATAATAGGTCTTCCGGCTGGGTGTGTTAGCCACGACATCCACTTTATCGGTTACAGAGAGACCATTATTATAGTTCTTGGGAAATGTTCCAACCATCATATCTGCCTGAGATTCAGATCTGATTGGTGTCCGAATAATTGTCACATCCCTGGTCCTGTTATGCACTAGGCTAGACCTCATGTGAGCATCATGTTTTAATTCAAATGAAATTTGAATTGAGGAATTTTCAAGCCTCAGAAACCTTCTAAAAATGATCAACATTAAAATCTCCTCAAAGAAGTCCAGGAAAATGTTCCTCTTAGTCTCTGAAAATATTGCAAAGAGGTAAAACTCAACACAATATTTTTGGTATCTCAGAGTTAATTATTTTGGGCCATTTGAATTAATCCAATAACTCTTTGCTTTGGATTTATATTTAATATATATTAAATATGACTCCAAATAATTCTGGAAGTTTTGAGTGGCTTTGTATATATTTTAGCAAGCCACATAAAACCCTACAGAATTTATTAAAATGATTTAGTGTCTAAAACTAAATCAAAACAAACTACAGAAAATAAAAAAACATAAATAAAAGACAGAGGAGAGAAACCTTACCTGGACTTACCTCTGCAGCCCACCAGGCCCACCTGGCCAGCCCAGCCCATCTCCACCCCCCCCCCCTGTCGACTTCCTCCCTGCCAGGAGGACAGACACCGCGACGCCGCCGCGCGCGCCACCTCCTGCTTCCCCTGGCCACCTCCTGCTTCCTCCTCGACGCCCGGAGACGCCACGCACCTCCCTGCCTCTCTTCCTCACTCTCCCGCGTCCTCATCCTCTCCCCGTAACACTCTCCCCCTCCTCTGTTCTCCTAACCCGAACGGAGCCGCCGCCACCGACGAGAGCCACCGTGGCTACCGGCCACCCCACGCCTCACCGACGCCCCAGGAAGCTCCGCCCCGACCCCCTCTTCCTCCCCACCGATCCACGGCCCTCCGGAAGCCCTGAAGTGTCGCCCTCAAGCTCGCCCCCAACCTTTGGCCACCGGCGAACTTTCGAGGATTCGCGAGCTCCGGTGCCTCCCCGAGCTCGCCGAGGCCACCGCTGCACCCGCTGTGAGCTCCTGTGCTGTTTCCCCCTCTTCCCTGGCCCGTTTTCTTCCTCTAACACCGATGCCCGTCGCGGCCGAGAGCTTCTCGCCGCCGGCCATGGCGCAGCCGTGGCCATAGCCGTGCATGCCCACGACGGAGTGCTTCATCGTGCTCATAAAGCCCCCAGGAGCTCAACACACCAACCAGCTCCCCCTCCCGCGCACCGCAACGCCAAACCCGCGGGTGCCCGAACTCCGGCCGCCGTGGAAGTGCTCGTCGCCGTCGACTCAGGCCATCCCAGCTGCTGTCGCTGCTACCACTAGATGCGCAAGAACGCCAGCAAGCCGTAGCCACAAACCGCGCTCAAAATGGAGCCCCGTAGCGTTTTCGGAAACGCTCCGCCGTCGTTTGGGTCGCCGCCGGCGTAACTCCGGCGAGGGTGACGTGGCAGATTAATTCAGGCTAATGACGCACTTAGTCAACACCTAGTGACACTGACAGTGGGCCCCACCCCTGGTCAAACCCCAGTCAGCGCTGGGTTTGACCGGGATTAGGTCCTGTGTCACTGACGTGTGGCCCCCACACGTCAGGTTTGACCCGAGCCAGCTCAGTTGACCCTGCTGACGTCACCGTGACGTGGTGCTGACGCCATAATTCATTTCTGGATTTATATTATTCAGGAAATTCCAGAAAATTGTATAAACTTCAATAAATCATAGAAAATTAACCGTAACTCCAAATTAAATAATTTATATATGAAAAATTATCAGAAAAATTCAAGGAATCCATCTGTACCATTTTCATGCATGTTAGAACAACTTATATCTGCTGTTTAGCACAAATCATACTAATGGCATTTAAATATCCACATATGGAGTTTGAATTTGAATCTTGTATTGAAACCAACTTCATTTAATCTGTTGCTAGTTGCATTAGCTCAAAACACATTCATATTGCCATGTCATGAGCATGCATCATATTGTGCATTGCATTGATTGTATTTCTTCTTTGTTGCCGGTATCTGTTCCCTCCAGGTAGACGATGTTCCGACGTTGTGATCATTGACACTGATGAAGACTCAATGTTATCTTCAGAAGTGCCAGGCAAGCAAAACCCCCTTGTTCATTCCGATACAATCCCACTCTCTCGCTCCTGCTCTCTTTTACTGCATTAGGACAACAACGATTCATTTGTTACTTGTTGCGGTAGCTGAACCCCTTTATCCTTTGCATGACCTGTCATTCCACAGTAAATAGATGAAACCCACTAGTATGAGTAGGAGTTGTTTGAGCCCTGTTGTGCCTACTCATTCATGTTTGTTTGTCATGCCTGCTACTGCTTAGAGTTGAGCCAGGTCTGATTCATCGGGGATGAATCAGAGGCGTGTGAACATGTCCTACTGTGTGTGAGCTAAGTGTGTGAACACGATTTGGTAAAGGTAGCGGTGAGAGGCCATGTAGGAGTACATGGTGGGTTGTCTCATTGCAGCCGTCCTCAGGAACTGAGTTCTGTGTTTGTGATCCATGATTCAGCTACTACCATACATTGGGCCCTGAAATATGACCCCGCTCGACTTCTTATTCACCCTTGTCCTCTGTCCAGGAGTTGCAAGTAGTTTCTGGTGTTTGTAGTATGCTGGAGGCCGTGGACAGTGCTGACCGTAGGGGTGGGCTGTGATGCGGTAGGCACGTGGCCGGGTAAACCGGGCGCCCGTTTGGTGTCACGGAACCCTGTTCACATCGTTTGGGGCTGTGAGCGAAACTCCGGCCGGATCTCCTCATGGATGGAACCCGAATAGGCGATAAACCTGGACTAGAGACTTGAGTGTTTAGGTAGGTTGTGGTCTACACCCACGTCGGCTTTCGCTTGAAGTCTGCCGAGCACATGTCGTGTGCAGACGCTAAGTGGTGGAAACATGTATGAAGAAGTACACCCCTGCAGGGTTAACATCATCTATTCGAATAGCCGTGTCCACGGTAAAGGACTTCTGGGTTGCTTATATCAGTTCATAGACAAGTGAAAGTGGATACCCTAAAATACGCAAGATAAGCGTGAGTGCTATGGATGGCATTCTCGTAGGGAGACGGGAGCGGATCCATAGTGGTGTATTGATATGGTGAATATGTGGACTCGTGTGCGCCACCTCAAAAGAGTTACATTGCAGTCGTAGTTCAGGATAGCCACCGAGTCAAAGCTGGCTTGCTGCAGTTAAACCCCACCATCCCCTTTGTTGATAATGATGCATATGTAGTTAGTTCTGATGTAAGTCTTGCTGGGTACATTTGTACTCACGTTTGCCTATTTTATGTTTTTGCAGAGAGACTTCGGTCTCACTAGTAGTTTCGCGTGGACTTCGACGTTTAGCTTGTTACCTCAGCTACGATCTTGTGCCCCGGCAGGATCTGGTAGATAGTCAGGCTTCTCAGCCTTTTTCAGTTATAGATGTCTGTACCCAGACATGATAGCTTCCGCTTGTGCTTTGATTTGTATGCTCTGATTGTTGGGTCATGAGACCCATGTTTGTAATATCTCGCTCCTCGGAGCCTAACGAATAAAATACTTGAGTCGTAGAGTCATGTTGTGATGCCATGTTGTATTTGCACATATCGAGCATATTGTGTGTATGTTATTGAAATGCTTGGTATGTGTGGGATCTGACCATCTAGTTGTTTATCTTTAGTAGCCTCTCTTACCGGGAAATGTCTCCTAGTGTTTCCACCGAGCCATGGTAGCTTACTACTGCTCCGGAACACTTAGGCTGGCCGGCATGTGTCCTTCTTCGTTCCTGTGTCTGTCCCTTCGGGGAAATGTCACGCGATGAATACCGGAGTCCTATTAGCCTGCTACAGCCCGGTTCACCGGAGTCCTGTTAGCCCAGTGCTACAGCCTGGATTCACTCGCTGATGACCGACACGTTCGATGCTGGGTCATGGATGCCTGTCCCTGTAAGTCTGTGCCACTTTGGGTTTACGACTAGCCATGTCAGCCCGTGCTCCTTATCATATGGATGCTAGCGACACTGTCATATACGTGTGCCAAAAGGCGCAAACGGTCCCGGGCTAAGGTAAGGCGACACCCGTGGGAATACCGTGCGTGAGGCCGCAAAGTGATATGAGGTGTTACATGCTAGATCGATGTGGCATTGAGTCGGGGTCCTGACAGCGTTGGTATCAGAGCTTGACTGCCTGTAGGATTACCAAGCCAAACTGGTCAAAGTTGAGTCTAGAAATTCTTTAGTTATATAAGGGAATTGATTGTGGGATGGAACGTAAGGCTCTTTTTACTCCTTATACCTCATGGCCTTCTGATCTGAGTCATCATCTTCTCTTCTACGGGGATTAAGAACTAGGCTTTCTCTTCTTTCTATCAGGATCACGTGTTACTAATCAGTAGACTTATAAGATTGTTCGATTTAAGCTTGAGTTCAGTTCCTACTACTTCTGTATGTTAATTGTTGATCTCGAGACCTTGATATTGTGCTTCTGAGTGGTTATGCCACCATTTTTGTGGTTGTCTCAAATCTTTTGAGCAATTACAACCGTTATGCTGTCCGAGTCATCCCAGGTCTCTAAACAGTCTGATGCATTTGCAAATCCTTTCCTTCCGTCTCCGATGTCCCTTTTGGTCGGAATAAGCACACTAACCGGTAGGTTGAGGTACTTCGTTACCTCGGCGTAGATGTTGGAGCTATTATTATGACCTTAGGTGTTTAGGAAGTCACCTAGCAATTTAGCAATGCTTTTGTATCCCCAGTGTGATGATTCTGGCCATTATTTTTGAAAGCATCCCGTGATGCTACTTAGTAGTAGGTATTCTATTTCTGGGTTTTGAACCGAGATTCACCCTACTTACTTCATGTTGATAGTAATTGTTAGTTCCTTTAGGATATTAGTAACCTTTGCGATAGTCCTTGAAGTCCGTGGTATCTTCTTCTTCCAAATACCATGAAGTACTTATGGCAGATGTTTATTGGATCAAAGATCACAATTAGAGTACTCTTGAGGAGATCTCCATTCATAAATCGTGACTCTGCCAGTCCTACCTCTCTGCATGGGTTATCTGGAAGAAATGTTGATCTCGCTCGACATACTAATCTATGCATCCACAACTCAGAAAATTATATGTTCCTTTGAGTTGTTCTCTTTAGTTGTATTTTGATCCTCGTCTATCAATTGATAGTCAAGGGTATGCATGCATTCGTTTATCGATGCCTATTACTCTTGTGGTCCGTCAAGCCATTCTATCGCAGAATGACTAGGAGAAACAAACTCCAGTACCTCTTCCATATCCAGGATTGGGTCAAAGAAGTTGTGCTCCGCAGATCAAATTGCTAATCCAGCTTTTGCTCTGTTCTACCTTGGAGTATTACCATCTTTATATCAGGATTGTTATAGGAATTGCACACCATCCTATGAACTCTTGGTACAGTGATACTTCTTGCCATCATTAGTCATTCCTCGGTCTTCGTGTTGATGCAACCGGAATACCGACAAATGAATTGTGATGTGTGAAATCAATACGCCTAGCAACCTCGTTGCTGGGTAGTTACAGGACAATAATTTCATTCTTAGTGTGTTGGTTATTGAATCATCATTCTAAGATTGATCGTCCTACCTAGTCCATTCTCTTGGTTCACTCCTCGATCGATGAGTTAGGATTATTTCAAATCCTTGCTCTATTGATCATATCGTCTTGCCCTGAGAAGCAAGATTGTTCTCGAGCTTAGTAACATACCGGTCGTTCGTGATTTTCTGAATATCTTCTCAGAAGTATTACCAGGTTGTCACCTGACCGCTATGTTGAGTTCGTGATCAAGTTGGTTTATTCCTGTAAACCACCCCTTCTCCAAGAATCCGTGTTGGATACCCTGAGCTAGTTGGATAAGCTAAACAACAACTTGGAGAATTGGAAGATAAAAGCTTGCCTAACTTAGTTCGTTCCAAAGGGATATTCTTGTGTAGTGTGTGTTGAGGAAAGATGATATCTTCATCGATTGGTCCCTGTGATCAGTTGCTGGACCTATTGTCTTATCAATCCTTTGATTTGAGTGTGGGCTACCGTCAAATCAAATCAGTACCAACGATGCTCGTAATGTTGTCTTATTCGTGGTTGATCCCTCGAGCATACACCATTACATCTTTGGTCTGACCAATGCTATCACCGTGTTCACTTAACTATGGAATTCCTTTTAAAAGGAAACCTAGATGAATTGTTGTTGAGCCCATTGACAACATCCTTATCTCCTCCATGATTTTGTTGAACATTAAGCTAGTGTTGGAAACTTTTGAAAGCATTTGTTCATGCTAGCTCATGAAGCATATGTTTGGATGAAGGTAGTGACTTCCTTTAATTCATGTGCATCTGATGCAAGTTGCCGCCGTGGATTCGAGAAAGTCAATGTTGCTTTCTTTGGAATCATTCCAAATCAGTCATGCACACGTGCGAAGAATGCTGTGGTTTGAAGACTTGCAACCTTCAATCTATATGTATCCCTAGCACACCAAGCCACTGATTGATTTGTTCAAGGAGAAGGAGTATCTTCATAAGAGCTAATCCGGACTTATGAAAGAACTTCGATATCCTCGCTGATGGTTCCCAACCAGAACTCGGTAGTGTTTTATTGTAAGACTACCATGCGGGCATGCTTGTCTGGGACAACGTGTTCACATGTTTGTAGCAGAACCAGCTCATGTTTTGGAGCTTGCTATTGTAGTTCATCTCCCGAGAATCCCGCAACGTCATCTCATCGATTTGTGTTGCAAACTTTCATTTTTCTTCCTAGACTCGATGGGTCTGGAATATTCTGACACCAACCAGATCTGAATCTCAGGCAGATATGATGGTTGGAACATTTCCCTAAGAACTATAATATCGGTCCCTCGGAAACCGGTAAAGTGGATGTCGTGGCCAACACACCCAGCCGGAAGACCTGTTATTATAATATCTTGATTGAGGAAGTTGGCCAGCTCCCCATAGGGATTTCGTAGGGTTTACTCCCTAGTTGCCCCTATGGATTTCTGAGATCCCGAAGTCCGACCTTTTTACTTGATGTTCTAGATATCAAACCATATCTATGAATGGGTTACACTAGCACATCAAGGAGAACATTAGAAGCGGAGTGCTAAATGTCTCTCGGTCGATCATCCAGATTTTTATTTCCTTGGCCTCGCTAAGATGAAAATCTGAGAGGTGTTATCTTCCTTTGCATCTGCATCCTCCATCACCATTCATCATGGTAGTAAGTTGTGTTACCGGACCCTTGACACGGATGTTGGTAAAACCTTGATGATTATGGAATTGCTCAAGTTCTTGAGAGCACGCCCAAGCGCTAGGTGTTATCATCGGTACTAATTGGATTGCTCTCAGTTTCCTCGGCAATGCTATGACCTTTTCAAACAGGGAATTCACTCTCTATTGTTGGGTTCTTCCCCAGTTACCAGAATCATTCCCATCATTCGCATTTTGTTCCCAGTTTGCACCGCCAATGTGCCATTCTACCATGGGTCTCTTCCATTTCCGGTGATAAGCAAATTCATCCATTACGTTGTCTTCAACAAGGTAATCCACATCATCCAAGTCCGAGTATGCCATTCTACCGACCCCCTCCAAACGATCGCTCGAGAATTGCCTTAGGCTGGTTTAAAGAGTTTCAATGATCTCTGAATCAAAGGTAATTCTTTTTGCCACTTAAGGGGATATATCTACGAGTCACCATACCTAAGGTGCCTTGTTGTGGTATCATGGCAACTCAACTCCTTGCTACGTTGACAATCGTTTACCATCTTCTTAAGTCTGGAATTGCTGTCTACCTAGTGAACCTCGTCACGTGCTCCACTCCGTCCCTCTAGAGGTATGCTTCGTCTCTCAGCTCGAGAGATGTTGCTATGTCACATTCCGGGAGTTAATCCTAAGTTGTTCGACCTTCGAGAAGACCGATCCTTCTAGAGTTTTCCTTTCCTCTTCTTGTCATGATTAGCTGGAGTTCTCAGAGCAAGACGACAAGACAAAGATGGTGTTCAAATCAACGTTCATTTGAAGTGCAACCTGGATCGTGAAGATTGTACTAGTTTGCGTTTCCCCTTCATCCTACCCTACGCTTGAATCTCGAGACGAGATTCTTGTTTAGTGGGGGTGAGTTGTCACATCCCTGGTCCTGTTATGCACTAGGCTAGACCTCATGTGAGCATCATGTTTTAATTCAAATGAAATTTGAATTGAGGAATTTTCAAGCCTCAGAAACCTTCTAAAAATGATCAACATTAAAATCTCCTCAAAGAAGTCCAAGAAAATGTTCCTCTTAGTCTCTGAAAATATTGCAAAGAGGTAAAAGTCAACACAATATTTTTGGTATCTCAGAGTTAATTATTTTGGGCCATTTGAATTAATCCAATAACTCTTTGCTTTGGATTTATATTTAATATATATTAAATATGACTCCAAATAATTCTGGAAGTTGTGAGTGGCTTTGTATATATTTTAGCAAGCCACATAAAACCCTACAGAATTTATTAAAATGATTTAGTGTCTAAAACTAAATCAAAACAAACTACAGAAAATAAAAAAACAGAAATAAAAGACAGAGGAGAGAAACCTTACCTGGAATTACCTCTGCAGCCCACCAGGCCCACCTGGCCAGCCCAGCCCATCTCCACCCCCCCCTGTCGTCTTCCTCCCTGCCAGGAGGACAGACACCGCGACGCCGCCGCGCGCGCCACCTCCTGCTTCCCCTGGCCACCTCCTGCTTCCTCCTCGACGCCCGGAGACGCCACGCACCTCCCTGCCTCTCTTCCTCACTCTCCCGCGTCCTCATCCTCTCCCCGGAACACTCTCCCCCTCCTCTGTTCTCCTCACCCGAACGGAGCCGCCGCCACCGACGAGAGCCACCGTGGCTACCGGCCACCCCACGCCTCACCGACGCCCCAGGAAGCTCCGCCCCGACCCCCTCTTCCTCCCCACCGATCCACGGCCCTCCGGAAGCCCTGCAGCGTCGCCCTCAAGCTCGCCCCCAACCTTCGGCCGCCGGCGAACTTTCGAGGATTCGCGAGCTCCGGTGCCTCCCCGAGCTCGCCGAGGCCACCGCTGCACCCGCTGTGAGCTCCTGTGCTGTTTCCCCCTCTTCCCTGGCCCGTTTTCTTCCTCTAACACCGATGCCCGTCGCGGCCGAGAGCTTCTCGCCGCCGGCCATGGCGCAGCCGTGGCCATAGCCGCGCATGCCCACGAGGGAGTGCTTCATCGTGCTCATAAAGCCCCCAGGAGCTCAACACACCAACCAGCTCCCCCTCCCGCGCACCGCAACGCCAAACCCGCGGGTGCCCGAACTCCGGCCGCCGCGGAAGTGCTCGTCACCGTCGACTCAGGCCATCCCAGCTGCTGTCGCTGCTACCACTAGATGCGCAAGAACGCCAGCAAGCCGTAGCCACAAACCGCGCTCAAAATGGAGCCCCGTAGCGTTTTCCGAAATGCTCCGCCGTCGTTTTGGTCGCCGCCGGCGTAACTCCGGCGAGGGTGACGTGGCAGATTAATTCAGGCTAATGACGCACTTAGTCAACACCTAGTGACACTGACAGTGGGCCCCACCCCTGGTCAAACCCCAGTCAGCGCTGGGTTTGACCGGGATTAGGTCCTGTGTCACTGACGTGTGGCCCCCACACGTCAGGTTTGACCCGAGCCAGCTCAGTTGACCCTGCTGACGTCACCGTGACGTGGTGCTGACACCATAATTCATTTCTGGATTTATATTATTCAGGAAATTCCAGAAAATTGTATAAACTTCAATAAATCATAGAAAATTAACCGTAACTCCAAATTAAATAATTTATATATGAAAAATTATTAGAAAAATTCAAAGAATCCATCTGTACTATTTTCATGCATGTTAGAACAACTTATAGCTGCTGTTTAGCACAAATCATACTAATGGCATTTAAATATCCACATATGGAGTTTGAATTTGAATCTTGTATTCAAACCAACTTCATTTAATCTGTTGCTAGTTGCATTAGCTCAAAACACATTCATATTGCCATGTCATGAGCATGCATCATATTGTTCATTGCATTGATTGTATTTCTTCTTTGTTGTCGGTATCTGTTCCCTCCCGGTAGACGATGTTCCGACGTTGTGATCATTGACACTGATGAAGACTCAATGTTATCTTCAGAAGTGCCAGGCAAGCAAAACCCCCTTGTTCATTCCGATACAATCCCACTCTCTCGCTCCTGCTCTCTTTTACTGCATTAGGACAACAACGATTCATCTGTTACTTGCTGCGGTAGCTGAACCCCTTTATCCTTTGCATGACCTATCATTCCACAGTAAATAGATGAAACCCACTAGTATGAGTAGGAGTTGTTTGAGCCCTGTTGTGGCTACTCATTCATGTTTGTTTGTCATGCCTGCTACTGCTTAGAGTTGAGTCAGGTCTGATTCATCGGGGATGAATCAGAGGCATGTGAACATGTCCTACTGTGTGTGAGCTAAGTGTGTGAACACGATTTGGTAAAGGTAGCGGTGAGAGGCCATGTAGGAGTACATGGTGGGTTGTCTCATTGCAGCCATCCTCAGGAACTGAGTTCTGTGTTTGTGATCCATGATTCAGCTACTACCATACATTGGGCCCTGAAATATGACCCCGCTCGACTTCTTATTCACCCTTGTCCTCTGTCCAGGAGTTGCAAGTAGTTTCTGGTGTTTGTAGTATGCTGGAGGCCGTGGACAGCGCTGACCGTAGGGGTGGGCTGTGATGCGGTAGGCACGTGGCCGGGTAAACCGGGCGCCCGTTTGGTGTCACGGAACCCTGTTGACATCGTTTGGGGCTATGAGCGAAACTCCGGCCGGATCTCCTCATGGATGGAACCCGAATAGGCGATAAACCTGGACTAGAGACGTGAGTGTTTAGGTAGGTTGTGGTCTACACCCACGTCGGCTTTCGCTTGAAGTCTGCCGAGCACATGTCGTGTGCAGACGCTAAGTGGTGGAAACATGTATGAAGAAGTACACCCCTGCAGGGTTAACATCATCTATTCAAATAGCCGTGTCCACGGTAAAGGACTTCTGGGTTGTTTATATCAGTTCATAGACAAGTGAAAGTGGATACCCTAAAATACACAAGATAAGCGTGAGTGCTATGGATGGCGTTCTCGTAGGGAGACGGGAGCGGATCCATAGTGGTGTATTGATATGGTGAATATGTGGACTCGTGTGCGCCACCTCAAAAGAGTTACATTGCAGTCGTAGTTCAGGATAGCCACCGAGTCAAAGCTGGCTTGCTGCAGTTAAACCCCACCATCCCCTTTGTTGATAATGATGCATATGTAGTTAGTTCTGATGTAAGTCTTGCTGGGTACATTTGTACTCACGTTTGCCTATTTTATGTTTTTGCAGAGAGATTTCGGTCTCACTAGTAGTTTCGCGTGGACTTCAACGTTTAGCTTGTTACCTCAGCTACGATCTTGTGCCCCGGCAGGATCTGGTAGATAGTCAGGCTTCTCAGCCTTTTTCAGTTATAGATGTCTGTACCCAGACATGATAGCTTCCGCTTGTGCTTTGATTTGTATGCTCTGATTGTTGGGTCATGAGACCCATGTTTGTAATATCTCGCTCCTCGGAGCCTAATGAATAAAATACTTGAGTCGTAGAGTCATGTTGTGATGCCATGTTGTATTTGCACATATCGAGCATATTGTGTGTATGTTATTGAAATGCTTGGTATGTGTGGGATCTGACCATCTAGTTGTTTATCTTTAGTAGCCTCTCTTACCGGGAAATGTCTCCTAGTGTTTCCACCGAGCCATGGTAGCTTACTACTGCTCCGGAACACTTAGGCTGGCCGGCATGTGTCCTTCTTCGTTCCTGTGTCTGTCCCTTCGGGGAAATGTCACGCGATGAATACTGGAGTCCTGTTAGCCTGCTACAGCCCGGTTCACCGGAGTCCTGTTAGCCCAGTGCTACAGCCTGGATTCACTCGCTGATGACCGACACGTTCGATGCTGGGTCATGGATGCCTGTCCCTGTAAGTCTGTGCCACTTTGGGTTTACGACTAGCCATGTCAGCCCGGGCTCCTTATCATATGGATGCTAGCGACACTGTCATATACGTGTGCCAAAAGGCGCAAACGGTCCCGGGCTAAGGTAAGGCGACACCCGTGGGAATACCGTGCGTGAGGCCGCAAAGTGATATGAGGTGTTACATGCTAGATCGATGTGGCATTGAGTCGGGGTCCTGACAATAATCCAGACTCATCGAGCCTAGGAAGAAAAATGAAAGTTTGCAACACAAATCGTCGAGATGACGTTGCGAGATTCTCGGGAAATGAACTACAATAGCGAGCTCCAAAACATGAGCTGTTTCTGCTACACACATGTGAACACGCTGTCCCAGACAAGCATGACCACATAGTAGTCTTATAATAAAACACTACCGAGTTCAGGTTGGGAAACCATCATTGCGGTTAACGAAGTCCTTACATAAGTCATATGATTAGCTCTTATAAAGAAACTTCTTCTCCTTGAACAATTCAATCAGTGGCTTGGTGTGCTAGGGACACATATGGAATGAAGGTTGCGAGCCTGTCAAACCATAGCATACTTCGCACATGCATGACTGACTTGGGATGGTACCAGGGAAAAAAACAATCTTTGAACAACTCACGGCGGCAACTTGCTCCAAATGCACGTGAATCAGAGAAAGTCACTTGTTTCATCCAACATATTCTTCACGAATGGGACATGAAGATAATGCTTATAAAAGTTTCCAACACTAGGTTGATGTTCAACATGAATCATGGGGGAGACAAAATGCTGCTGATGGGCTCAAGAGTAACTCATCGGAATTTCCATATCACTGGACTTCCGCCATCATGTGAACACGGTGGTAGTATTGGTCAGACCCGAAAGATATAATGGTGTATGCTCGAGGAACAACCACGAGTAAGACAACATTACGAATATCGTTGGTTCTGACTTGATTTGACGATAGCCCATACTCAAATCAAAGGTTTGGGTAAGATAATAGATCCAACAATTGATCACGAGGATCAACCAATAAAGATATCATCTTTCTTCAACACACACAACCACAAGATATCCCTTTTGGGAAATGAACTAAGTTAGGCAAGCTTTTATCTTCCAACTCTCCAAGTTGCTGTTCAGCTTAACCATCTAGCTCAGGGGTATCCAACACAGACTCTTGGAGAAGGGGTGGTTTACAGGAATAAACCAACTTGATCACGAACTCAACATAGCGGTCAGGTGACAACCTGGTAATACTTCCGAGAAGATATTCAGAAAATCACGAACCACCGATATGTTACTAAGATCGAGGACAATCCTGCTTTTCAGGGCAAGACGATATGATCAATAGAGCAAGGATTTGAAATAATCCTAACTCATCGATCGAGGAGTGAACCAGGAGAATGGACTAGGTAGCACGATCAATCTTAGAATGATGATTCAATAACCAACATGCTAAGAATGAAATTATTGTCCTTTAACTACCAAGCAACAGGGTTGCTAGCAGTATTGATTTCACACATCACGATTCACTTTTCGGCATTCCGGTTCAACAACACGGGGACCGAGAAATGAATAATGATGGCGAGAAGTATCACTGCACCAAGAATTCATAAGATGATGTGTAATTCCTATGACTTTCTTGACATAAAGAGGGTAATACTTCATGGTAGAACAGAACAAAAACTGGATTAGTATTTGATCTGCGGAGTATGACTACTTTGACCCAATCCTAGATATGGATGAGGTACTGGAGTTCATTTCTCCTAGTCATTCTGGGATAGAATGGCTTGACGGAACACAAGAATAATAGGCATCGATGAACGAATGCACGCATACTCTTGACTATCAATTGATAGACGAGGGTCGGAAGACAACTAAAATGGGACAACTCAAGAACATATGATTTTATGAGTTGTGGATGCTTAGATTAGCATGTCGAACGAAGTTCAACATATTTCTTCTGGATAACCCATGCAGAAAGGTAGAACTGGCAGAGCCACAATATATAATGGAGAACTCATCAAGAGCACTCTGGTTGTGATTGTTCAGTTCAACGAGGAACTTTTGCCATAAGTAGTTCATGGTATTTGGAAGAAGAATATACCACGGACTTCAAGGACTATCGCAAAGGTTACTAATAACCTAAGGGAGCTAGCAATTACTATCAACATGAAGTAAGTAGGGTGAATCTCGGTTCGAAAACCCAGAAGTGAAATGCCTACTAACTAAGTGGCATCACGGGATGCTTACGAGAATGATGGCCAGAATCATCACACTGGGACACAAATCATGGCTAAATTACTAGATGATCCCCTAAGACACCTAGGGTCATAATACCAGCTCCAACATATATGTCAAGGCAATAAAGTACCTCAACTCACCGATTAGTGTGGTTAATCTGGCCCAAAGGAACATCGAAACGGGAGGAAGGAATTTGCAAATTGCTTCAGACTATTTAGAAACCTGGGATGACTCGGACAGCATAACGGCTGTAAATGCTCAGAAAAGATTTGAGACATTCACAAAAATGGTGGCATAACCACTCAGAAGCACAATATCAAGGTTTCGAGATCAACAGTTAACATACAGAAGTCGTAGGAACTGAACTCAAGCTTAAATCCAACAATCTTATAAGTCTACAGATTAGTAACACGTGATCCTGATAGAAAGAAGAGATATCCTAGTTCTTAATCCCTGTAGAAGAGAAGATGATGACTCAGATCAGAAGGCCATGAGGTATAAGGAGTAAAAAGAGCCTTACGTTCCATCCCACAATCAATTCCCTTATATAACTAAAGAATTTCTAGACTCAACTTCGACCAGTTTGGCTTGGTAATCCTACAGGCAGTCAAGCTCTGATACCAAAATAGCAGTTTACAGCTGTTATGTTGTCCCACATGTCAGCTGCACAGTGATTTAACAGAGTTTAACTAACTTAACTAAATTGTTGGCCGGGTTAATTAAACGGTAGGGCCCACCTGTCAGTGGCCCTAGGCCTGGGTTAGCGGGGTGGTTAGGCCCTAATGACTGGCCACATCGGATTCGCCGGCGGTTGGATGACGGCGACGACCCAGAGCGGCGGTGGCTCGCCGGAGTTACGCCAGAGGCGACGGATCGACGCGCCAAGGGCACCAGGAGGTAGCCCGTGCCTGTGCGCATCTAGGGGGACCAACGGGAGGTGCGGGGGTGGCCGGGGTTCGCCGGAATGGAATTAACGCAAGTTGGTATTATGACCCTAGGTGTCTTAGGGGATCATCTAGTAATTTAGCCACGTTTTATGTTCCCAGTGTGATGATTCTAGCCATCATTCTCGAAAGCATCCCGTGATGCCATTTAGTTGGTAGGTATTCTACTCCTGGGTTTCTGAGCCGAAAATTCACCCTACTTACTTCATGTTGATAGTAATTGCTAGTGCCTTTAGGATATTAGTAACCTTTGCGATAGTCCTCGAGATTCGTGGTGTATCCTTCTTCCAAATACCATGAACTGTTTATGACAGAAGATCTTGACCAAAAGATCACAATAAGAGTGCTCTTGACGAGTTCTCGATGCTATATTGTGACTCTGCCAGCTCAACCTTTCTGCATGGGTTATCTGGAAGAAATGTTGATCTCGCCCAACATACTAATCTATGCATCCACAACTCAGAAAGTTATATGTTCCTTTGAGTTGTCCCTCTTTAGTGGTCTACTGACCTTCGTCTATCAATTGATAGTCAAGAGTATGCGTGTGTTCGTTTATCGATGCCTATTACTCTTGTGGTCCGTCAAGCCATTCTATCCGGAATGACTAGGAGAAACAAACCCCAGTACCTCTTCCATACCCAGGATTGGGTCAAAGAAGTTGTGCTCCGCAGAACAAATTGCTAATCCAGCTTTTGCTCTGCTCTACCTTGGAGTATTACCATCTTTATATCGGGATTGTTATAGGAATTGCACACCATCCTATGAACTCTTGGTACAGTGATACTTCTTGCCATCATTGTTCATTCCTTGGTTCCTGTGTTATTGTAACCGGAATGCCGACAAGTGAATCGTGGTGTGTGAAATCAATACTGCTAGCAACTCCGTTGCTTAGTAGTTAAATGGACAACAACCTCATTCTTAGCGTGCTGATTATTGAGTCATCATTCTAAGATTGATCGTGCTACCTAGTCCTTATTCCTGGTGCACTTTTCAATCAATGAGTTAGGATAGTGTCAATCCTTGCTTGTTTGATTATATCGTCTTGCCCTGACAAGCAAGATTGTTCTCAAGCTTAGTAACATACTGGTGGTTCGTGACTTTCCAAATATCTTCTTGGAAGTGTTACCGGGTTGTTTCCTGACTGTTATGTTGAACTCGTGATCAAGTCGGTTTCTTGTGAACCACCCTTTCTCCAAGAATCTGTGTTGGATATCCCTGAGCTAGTTGGTTAAGCTAGACAACAACTTGGAGAATTGGCAGATAAAAGCTTGCCTAACTTAGTTCGTTCCAAAAGGATATTCTTGTGTAGAGTGTGTTGAAGAAAGATGATATCTTCATCGATTGGTCCCTGTGATCAGTTGCTGGACCTATTGTCTTATCAATCCTTTGATTTGAGTGTGGGCTATCGTCAAATCAAATCAGTACCAACGATGCTCGTAATGTTGTCTTACTCGTGGTTGATCCCTCGAGCATACACCATTACATCTTTGGTCTGACCAATGCTATCACCGTGTTCACATGATGGTGGAAGTCCAGTGATATGGAAATTCCGATGAGTTGTTGTTGAGCCCATCAGTAGCATTTTGTCTCCCCCCATGAATCATGTTGAACATCAACCTAGTGTTGGAAACTTGTGTAAGAATTTCTTTGTGTTTCGTTCATGAAGCATATGTTTGGATGAAAGTAGTGACTTCCCCTAATTCATGTGCATCTGATGTAAGTTGCCGCCATGAATTCGAGGAAGATTGTTTTGTTTCCTTTGGAATCATCCCAAATCAGTCATGCACACGTGCGAAGTATTCTGTAGTCTGGAGGCTTGCAACCTTCAATTCTATATGTGTCCCTAGCACACTAAGTCACTGATTGACTTGTTCAAGGAAAAGAAGTCTATGCTTGGGATCTAATCCATGGACTTGCGTAAAGACTTCGATATCCTCGATGATGGTTCCCCACCTGAACCCGGTAGTGCTTAATTATAAGACTACTACGTGGCCATGCTTGTCTGGGACAACGTGTTCACATGTTTGTAGCAGAACCAGATCATGTTTTGGAGCTCGCTATCGTAGTTCATTTCCCGAGAATCTCGCAACGTCATCTTGTCGATTTGTGTTGCAAACTTTCATTTTTCTTCCTAGGCTCGATGAGTCTAGATTATTCGGACACCAACCAGATCTGAATCTCAGGCAGATATGATGGTTGGAACATTTCCCAAGAACTATAATAATGGTCTCTCTGTAACCGGTAAAGTGGATGTCGTG
The DNA here is from genome assembly GCF_018294505.1 of Triticum aestivum. Taxonomy (NCBI): domain Eukaryota; kingdom Viridiplantae; phylum Streptophyta; class Magnoliopsida; order Poales; family Poaceae; genus Triticum; species Triticum aestivum. Next base: position 71,220,075 of record NC_057810.1, on the reverse strand, counting down.
GCTAACACACCCCACCGGAAAACCTGTTATTATAATATCTTGATTGGGGAAGTTGGCCACCTCCCCACAAGGATCTCGTAGAACTTATTCTAGTAGTTGTTCCTTATGGATTTTTGTGTTTCCGAAGTCCGACCTTTACTTGATGTTCTAGATACCAGACCATTTCAATGAATGGGATACGCTAGTACATCAAGGAGAACATTAGAAGCGGAGTGCTAAATGTCTCTCGGTTGATCGTCCAGATTTGCCCCTTGGCCTCGCTAAGATGAAATCTGAGAAGGTGTTATCTTCTTTTGCATCCGCATCGTCCGTCAGTATTCATCATGGTAGAAAGTTGTGTTGCCAGGATCCTTGACACAGATATTGGTAAAATCTTGATGATTATGGAAATGCTCAAGTTCTTGAGAGCACGCACAAGCGCTAGGTGTTATCATCGACACTAATTGGGATGCTCTCAGTTTCCTCGGTTATGCTATGACCTTTCAAACAGTGAATTCACTCTCTATTGTTGGGTTCTTCCCCAGTTATCAGAATCATTCCCTGCATTTGCATTTTGTTCCCAGCTTGCACCGCCAATGTGCCATTCTACCATGGGTCTCTTCCATTTCCGGTGGTAAGCAAATTCATCCATTACGTTGTCTTCAACAAGGTAATCCAAATCATCCAAGTACGAGTATGCCATTCTACCGACCTCCTCCAAATGATCGATTGTGATTTGCCTTAAGCTGGTATAAAGAGTTTCAATGATCCTGAATCAAAGGTAATTCTTTTTGCCACTTAAGGGGATATATCTACGAATCACCCCCCCCCCTCCAGGATGTCTCGCTTAGGTATCATGGAAACTCAACTCCTTGCTACGTTGACAATCGTTTACCACCTTTTTAAGTGTGAAATTGTTGTCTACCTAGTGAACCTTCATCATCCATTTCACTCCATCCCTCTAGATGTGTGCTTCGTCTCTCAGCTCGAGAGATGTTGCTACGTCTCATTCCGAGAGTTAATCCTGAGTTGTTCGACCTTCGAGAAGATTGATCCTTCTAGAGTTCCCTTCTCCTCTCGTTGTCATGTTGGTTGGAGTTCACAGAGCAAGACGTCGAGACAAGATGATGATCGAATCAAGGTTCTTATGAAGTGCAACCTGGATCGTGAAGATTGTGCTAGTTTGCGTTCCCCCTTCACCTTACCCTACGCTTGAATCTCGGGACGAGATTTTTGTTTAGTGGGGGTGAGTTGTCACAGCCCTAGCTTCTGGTGCTGCCTAGTGTTTGCATCATGTTTAAATTTTGAAACTTGAACTGAGGAAATTTGGAAGCCTCAAAACCCTAAATAAAAGAAGGGCAAAAACCCTAAAATCTCATTCATTGTTCCAAAATGCTCTTCTTAAATGTTTGATAATTTTTGGCAAGGGTTCTGGTCCCAACCAAAATATTGAACATTTTTAAGGATTTATTTTTGGGACTTTGAATTTAAATCATTAGCTATTTGAATTTGAATTATATTCATATAATTAGAATATAATTTCAAATACCCCTGAAATATTTTATGAGCTTTTGGAAAAGTCCATCTAGCAAAATAAAAATATTCAGAGGAGTTTTGGCATTGTTTGAATTTGTTTAAATTCAAAACAATGGCAAAAGATATTAATAAAAGAAAAACAGAACAGAAATATAAAAAAAAGAGAGAGAACCCACTTGGACTTACCTGGCGCTCACCTGGTAGCCCAACCGGCCCAGCACGGCCCAGCCAACCGCCGCTTCCTCCCCTGTCGTCTTCCTCCCTGCCAGGAGGACGGGCACGCGCCCGGCGCGCGCGGCCACGCGCCCCGGCCACCTCCTGCCTGCCTGGCTGCCTCCTCCTCCCCTGGACGTCTCCCGCAGCTCCACGCCACCCCCTAGAACCCCCTCGCACTCTCCCTCGTCCCCAACTCCTCCTCTGTCGCTCTCTCCCACGACGCCTGAACACACCGGAAAGCGCCGCCGCACGCCAACGCGGCCACAGCCTCCCTCTCGCCTCGCCGTTGTGCCCACGCGCCCCGCCACTGTGGGCTACGCCTCCTCGTAGAGACGCACGACGCTGGACGCCCTGGAACGCCGCCATCACCATCGTCTTCCTCCTCAGGCTCCGCCGCCCGCCGCCGCCGATTCGCCGTCACCGAGTCTTCCCCGAGCACGCCGAGGCCACCTCTGCACTCGCCGTGAGCCCCTCTTCCTCTCCCCTCTTCTCTCAAGCTCGCGGTCGTTCTCTAGCTTCATTCCCCATGACGGCCGAGAACATCTCGCCGCCGGCCATGGCGTAGCCGTGGCCACAGCCACTGGAGCTCCCACCCGAGTACACCATCGTGCTCAGAACGTCTCCACGAGCCCGTTGCATGCCGCAGCTCGCCCTCTCGTGCCCCCTAGTGGTCGCCCGTGTCTCACCCGAGCTCCGGCGGCCGCAACCGAGCTCGCCGCCGTCGACTCCGGCCAGCCCAGGCTCGGAGACCACGACCATCCGACGCGCCATCGCGCCAGCTCTCCGTAGGGCCAAAGGGCGCACTGAACGGTGCAGTATAGACGAAACCCGAGCCACCCCGGTGCGTCTCCACCGCGTTTTTGGTCGCCGCCGGCCAAACTCCGGCGAGCCGACGTGGCTCCATCATTAGGAGCTAACCCAACTAACTAAACAACCTACAGCCCCTGACAGTAGGCCCCACCCCTGGTCAAACCCCAGTCAGCGCTGGGTTTGACCGGGATTAGTTCCTGTGTCACTGACATGTGGGCCCCAGCCCTTCTAATTACTTTAGTTAAGAGTTAACTAAACCCAGGTTAGTGCTTAGTCAATGACAGGTGGGCCACCCCAGTCAGGTTTGACCTGGTCGACGCCTGTTGACCTGCTGAGGTTAGCATGACCTAGTGCTGAGGCAATAAATCATTTCTGGTTTTTAATATAATCAGGAAAATTCCAGAAATAGCTAAAACTTCAATAAATCATAGAAAATTAACCGTAACTCCAAATGAAATAATTTATATATGAAAAATTATCAAAAAAATTCAAGGAATCCATCTGTACCATTTTCATGCATGTTTGAACAATGTTTGTCCTCTGTTTTGGACAAAACAAATAAAGGGCATTCAAATAATCATATATGGAGTTGGAATTTGAATCATGTATTCAAACCAACTTCATTTAAATCATAGCTAGGTGCATTAGCCCAAAACACATTCATATTGCCATGTCATAGCATGCATCATATTGTGCATTGCATCGATCGTGTTTCTTCTGTGTTTGCCGGTGTTGTTCCCCCTCGGTTGACGTTGTTCCGACGTTGTGATCATTGACACTGATGAAGACTCAATGCTATCTTCAGAAGTGCCAGGCAAGCAAAACCCCCTTGTTCATTCCGATACAATCCTACTCTCTCGCACCTGCTCTCTTTTACTGCATTAGGACAACAACGATTCAACTGTTACTTGCTGCGGTAGCTGAACCCCTTTATCCCCTGCATGACCTGTCATTGCCACAGTAAATAGATGAAACCCACTAGTATGAGTAGGAGTTGTTTGAGCCATGTTGTGCCTACTCATTCATGTTTGTTTTTCATGCCTACTATTGCTTAGAGTTGAGTCAGGTCTGATTCATCGGGGATGAATCAGAGGTGTGTGAACATGTCCTACTGTGTGTGAGCGAAGTGGTGAACACGATTTGGTAAAGGTAGCGGTGAGAGGCCATGTAGGAGTACATGGTGGGTTGTCTCATTGAAGCCGTCCTTAGGAACTGAGTTCTGTGTTTGTGATCCATGATTCAGCTACTACCATACATTGGGCCCTGAAATATGACCCCGCTCGACTTCTTATTCACCCAAGTCCTCTGTCCAGGAGTTGCAAGTAGTTTCTGGTGTTTGTAGTATGCTGGAGGCCGTGCACAGCGCTGACCGAAGGGGTGGGCTGTGATGCGGTAGGCACGTGGCCGGGTATACCGGGCGCCCGTTTGGTGTCACGGAACCCTGTTCACATCGTTTGGGGCTGTGAGCGAAACTCCGGCCGGATCTCCTCATGGATGGAACCCGAATAGGCGATAAACCTGGACTAGAGACTTGAGTGTTTAGGTAGGTCGTGGTCTACACCCACGTCGGCTTTCGCTTGAAGTCTGCCGAGCACATGTCGTGTGCAGACGCTAAGTGGTGGAAACATGTATGAAGAAGTACACCCCTGCAGGGTTAACATCATCTATTCGAATAGCCGTGTCCGCGGTAAAGGACTTCTGGGTTGCTTATATCAGTTCATAGACAAGTGAAAGTGGATATTCTAAAATACGCAAGATAAGCGTGAGTGCTATGGATGGTGTTCTCGTAGGGAGACGGGAGCGGATCCATAGTGGTGTATTGATATGGTGAATATGTGGACTCGTGTGCGCCACCTCAAAAGAGTTACTTGCAGTCGTAGTTTAGGATAGCCACCGAGTCAAAGCTGGCTTGCTGCTGTTAAACCCCACCATCCCCTTTGTTGATAATGATGCATATGTAGATAGATCTGATGTAAGTCTTGCTGGGTACATTTGTACTCACGTTTGCCTATTTTATGTTTTTGCAGAGAGACTTCGGTCTCGCTAGTAGTTCCGCGTGGTCTTCGACGTTTAGCTTGTTACCTCAGCTACGATCTTGTGCCCTCGGCAGGATCTGGTAGATAGTCAGGCTTCTCAGCCTTTTTCATTTCTAGATGTCTGTACTCAGACATGTTAAGCTTCCGCATGTGCCTTGGTTTGTATGCTCTGAATGTTGGGTCATGAGACCCCTGTTTGTAATATCTCGCTCCTCGGAGCCTATTGAATAAATACTTGAGTTGTAGAGTCATTTTGTGATGCCATATTGTATTTGCACATATCGAGCATATTGTGTGTATGTTATTGAAATGCTTGGTATGTGTGGGATCTGGGTATCTAGTTGTTTATCCTTAGTAGCCTCTCTTACCGGGAAATGTCTCCTAGTGTTTCCACTGAGCCATGGTAGCTTGCTACTGCTCCGGAACACTTAGGCTGGCCGGCATGTGTCCTTCTTCGTTCCTGTGTCTGTCCCTTCGGGGAAATGTCATGCGATGAATACCGGAGTCCTGTTAGCCCGCTACAGCCCGGTTCACCGGAGTCCTGCTAGCCCAGTGCTACAGCCTGGATTCACTCGCTGATGACCGACACGTTCGATGTTGGGTCATGGATGCCTGTCCCAGTAAGTTTGTGCCACTTTGGGTTTACGACTAGCCATGTCAGCCCGGGCTCCTTATCATATGGATGCTAGCGACACTATCATAGACGTGTGCCAAAAGACGCAAATGGTTCCGGGCAAAGGTAAGGCGACACCCGTGGGAATACCGTGCGTGAGGCCGCAAAGTGGTATGAGGTGTTACATGCTAGATCGATGTGGCATTGAGTCGGGGTCCTGACAGCGTTGGTATCAGAGCCAGGTTTAGTGGGGGTGAGTTGTCACAGCCCTAGAATTTGTTTGTCATTAGTTGCATTAAGGCATGCATGCATCATGTTTAAAGTTCATGAAACTTGAACTGGGGATGACAAACCCTAGCACTAAATAAAATGCAATTAGGATCAAAATAAAAATATTTTCAATAAATCCAGAATGCCCTTTAGGAAAGTTCATTATTTTGTTAAAGGTGAAAACCCCTGCCAACAATGATGCACATATTTCTAGGCCATTCTGGATTTTTGAATTAAATCCTATTGTATTTGACCTTGGGCATTTAAATACTATAAATAATTTAAATGTTCAAATAAATGTTGGAAATTTTTAAGGGTCACTGAAATAATTCAGAAAGCACCCATAATTGTTTCCAGGATTTTATAAAATGATTTGATATTTTAAATCAAATCAAAACAAACTACAGAAAATACAAAACAGAATTAAATAGAAAAAAAGGAGAGAGAAGCCCAGCCACTTACCTGGCGCCCACTCACCTGAGAGTGAATTCACTGTTTGAAAGGGTCATAGCATTGTCGAGGAAGCTGAGAGGAATCCGAGTTAGTGCCGATGACAACACGTAGCGCTTGTGTGTTCTCTCAAGAACTTGAGCATTTCCACAATCATCAAGATTTTACCAATATCCGTGTCAAGGATCCTGGCAACACAACTCGCTACGATGATGAATGATGCAGATGCAAAGGAAGATAACACTTTCTCAGACTTCATCTTGGCGAGGCCAAGGGCAAATCTGGACGATCAACCGAGAGACATTTAGCACTCCACTTCTAATGCTCTCCTTAATGTGCTAGCGTAATCCATTTATTGAAATGGTTTGGTAACCAGACCATCAAGTAAAAGGATCGGACTTCAGGAGCACAAAAATCCATAGGGGCAACTAGGGAGTAAATCCTACGAAATCCCTATGGGGAGGTGGCCAACTTCCTCAATCAAGATATTATAATAACAGGTCTTCCGGCTGGGTTTGTTGGCCACGACATCCACTTTACCGGTTTTCGAAGGACCGATATTATAGTTCTTGGGAAATGTTCCAAACCATCATATCTGCCTGAGATTCAGATCTGGTTGGTGTCAGGATATTCCAGACTCATCGAGTCTAGGAAGATAAATGAAAGTTTGCAACACAAATCGATGAGATGACGTTGCGGGATTCTCGGGAGATGAACTACGATAGCAAGCTCCAAAACATGAGCTGGTTCTGCTACAAACATGTGAACACGTTGTCCCAGACAAGCATGCCCGCATGGTAGTCTTACAATAAAACACTACCGAGTTCTGGTTGGGAACCATCGGCGAGGATATCAAAGTTCTTTCATAAGTCCGGATTAGCTCTTATGAAGATACTCCTTCTCCTTGAACAAATCAATCAGGTGCTTGGTGTGCTAGGGATACATATAGATTGAAGGTTGCAAGTCTTCAAACCACAGCATTCCTCGCACGTGTGCATGACTGATTTGGAATGATTCCAAAGAAAGCAACATTGACTTTCTCGAATCCACGGCGGCAACTTGCATCAGATGCACATGAATTAAAGGAAGTCACTACCTTCATTCAAACATATGCTTCATGAACGAAACACAAAGAAATGCTTACACAAGTTTCCAACACTAGGTTGATGTTCAACATGACTCATGGGAGAGACAAAATGCTGCTGATGGGCTCAACAACAACTCATCGAGATTTCCATGTAAATGGAATTCCATAATTATGTGAACAAGTGATAGCATTGGTCAGACCCAAAAGATATAATGGTGTATGCTCGAGGGATCAACCACGAGTAAGACAACATTACGAGCATCGTTGGTACTGATTTGACTTGACGATGGCCCACACTCAAATCAAAGGATTGATAAGACAATAGGTCCAACAACTGATCGCAGGGACCAATCGATGAAGATATCATCTTTCTTCAACACACACTACACAAGAATATCCCTTTGGAACGAACTAAGTCAGGCAAGCTTTTATCTTCCAACTCTCCAAGTTGTTTTCTAGCTTAACCAACTAGCTCAGGGATATCTAACACCGATCTTGGAGAGAGGGTGGTTCACAAGAAACCAACTTGATCACGAGCTCAACATAACAGTCAGGAAACAACCCGGTAACACTTCCAAGAAGATCTTCGGAAAATCACGAACCACCGGTATGTTACTACGCTCGAGAACAATCTTGCTTTTGAGGGCAAGACGACATGATCAAATGAGTGAGGACTTGAAATAATTCCTAACTCATTGGTCGAGGAGTGCACCAGAATAGGGACTAGGTAGCACAATCAATCTTAGGGTGACGATTCAATAATCAACACGCTAAGAATGAGGTTATCGTCCATTTAACTACCAAGCAACAGAGTTGCTAGCAATATTGATTTCACACGCCATGATTCATTTGTCGGCATTCTAGTTACAATATCACAGGAACCGAGGAATGAACAATGATGGCAAGAAGTATCACTGTACCAAGAGTTCATAGGATGGTGTGGAATTCCTATAACAATCTTGATATAACATATGTAATACTCCAAGGTAGAGCAGAACAAAAGCTGGATTAGCAATTTGATCTGCGGAGCACAACTTCTTTGACCCAATCCTGGATAGGGAAGAGGTACTGGAGTTTGTTTCTCCTAGTCATTCCATGATAGAATGGCTTGACGGACCACAAGAATAATAGGCATCGATGAACGAACGCACACATACTCTTGACTATCAATTGATAGACGAAGGTCAGTAGACAACTAAAGAGGGACAACTCAAAGGAACATATAACTTTCTGAGTTGTGGATGCATAGATTAGTATGTCGAACCAAGTTCAACATAATTCTTCTGGATAACCCATGCAGAAAGGTTGAGCTGGCAGAGTCACAATATAGCATGGAGAACCCATCGAGAGCACTCTTGTTGTCATCTCTTGGTTCAGAAGAACTCCTGCCAAGAATGGTTCATGGTAATTGGAAGAAGGATGTACCACGAACCTCGAGGACTATTGCAAAGGTTACTAATATCCTAAAGGAACTAGAAAACCCTATCAACATGAAGTAAGTAGAGTGAATCTCGGGTTCAGAATCCAGGAGTAGAATGCCTACTACTAAGTAGCACCACGGGATGCTTTCGAGAATGATGGCCAGAATCTTCACACTGGGAACACAAAACATTGCTAGATTACTAGGTGACTCCCTAAAACACCTAGGGTCATAATAATAACTCCAACATAAATGTCAAGGCAATAGAATACCTCAACTCAACAATTAGTGTGATTGAGCTGGCATAAAGGAACATCGAAACAAGAGGGAAAGGATTTTGCAAATGCATCAGACTATTTAGAAACCTGGGATGACTCGGACAGCATAACGGCTGTAAATGCTCAGAAAAGATTTGAGACATTCACAAAAATGGTGGCGTAACCACTCAGAAGCACAATATCAAGGTCTCGAGATCAATAATTAACATACGGAAGTCGTAGGAACTGAACTCAAGCTTAAATCCAACAATCTTATAAATCTACGGATTACTAACACGTGATCCTAATACAAAGAAGAATAAGCCTGGTTCCTTAACCCCGTAGGAAAGATAAGATGACTCAGATCAGAAGGGCATAAGGTATAAGGAGTAAAAAGAGCCTTACGTTCCATCCCACAATCAATTCCCTTATATAACTAAAGCATTTCTAGACTCAACTTCGACCAGTTTGGCTTGGTAATCCTATAGGCAGTTAAGCTCTGATACCAACGCTGTCAGGACCCCGACTCAATGCCACATCAATCTAGCATGTAACACCTCATATCACTGTCATGACCGGGTTTTCTGGGTAATAAATTTCCAGAAAAGACTGTCGTTCTCATCAGCCCCAGGATTACTATTAGCTGATGAGGCTCCAACTTGATACAGAAATTCCAAGCAAAATTACAGGATATGTAGTACAAGACCATTCTGGCCTGTGAGTACAACAAATGGATCCTAGTGGTTGATGGCGGAAGCGGGTTGTGAAACATCAGTGTCTATGGGACTCCATTTCCCACGGGAACAGCTGACCAGGTTAAATTCCTATCTTCGCGAGGCTGCTATCTCCATTGAGTGGTTTCTGGGGCTGGCATCGCATCGCTCCTCTTGGTGCAAGAAAAATCTGGCCAAGACAATAGCCAGGAACAAGCCAGTAAGTACTTTGAATGTACTCGCAAACATTATGAACACAGGTATAATATAACCATGATGTGCAAAAGAAATATTTTTATGCCCATGACGTCAGTCACAATAGATAGATGAACTCTGATGCGTGCAAGCAAGTTATTTATAAAATTGCAATAACATGGTAGTATAAAAACTTATGAAACAAATAACAAGTAATGCCACAGTCGGGCGTCTGAGCGACGCCACATAAAGGGCTTTAAAAGAAATGCCACAGTCGGGCGTCTGGGCGACGCCACATAAAGGGCTTTAAAAGAAATGCCACAGTCGGGCGTCTGGGCGACACCACATAAAGGGCTTTAAAAGAAATGCCACAGTCGGGCGTCTGGGCGACACCACATAAAGGGCTTTAAAAGAAATGCCACAGTCGGGCGTCTGGGCGACGCCACATAAAGGGCTTTAAAAGAAATTCCACAGTCGGGCGTCTGGGCGACACCACATAAAGGGCTTTAAAAGAAATGCCACAGTCGGGCGTCTGGGCGACACCACATAAAGGGCTTTAAAAGAAATGATCATAGTGAATATCCCGGAGGTAGATCCATCCTAGAGGTATTTGGTAATAATATCACGTGTTAGTCAATAATAATAATAATCATAGATATCACAAGTCACGAGTAGAAATTCCATTTTTCTGGTTAACCGTTTCACCTCCGAAGACCGACACTAAGACCGACACCTGACCTATCCCAGACTGTAATCCTTAACCATGGACACGGCTATTCGAATAGGTTTATTCTCTGCAGAGGGTGTACTCTTTACCCACGAGTAACGGATTTCTTTAGTCCATCAGGGCTAATTCCATCTACGGTCTTTTTGTTGAAAACACACCTAACTTGCACACACCAGCTTATCACACACGTGTCTGGAATCACCCACGACACCTGTTAAGCAAACTCTAAGTGGGGAGGCTAAAACCTCGCGTAGCATGGGATCAAATTTATATCGCGCGCTCTAAGGGGTGGCCTCCCCTCTCGGTCCCAACCGGAAACACCCATGCTCCCGGACCAGGTGGCCTGCCTACCGGTTACAACCAGTATCTTCCACCATGGCCTCTCTGTACGGTGTGTGCTAGAAAGAGGTTGACAACTTACTGAACCGCACTCTACTTGCCGTAGAGACGAGTGGTAGTACGAAACAAGTATGGGGGTTGCTGGAACAAGACTCGATCTACGGTCGACTCAGGAGGTTTAAGTATTCCCTACATGATTAGTATAACAGATACATTTCATCAAACAGAGTCACCACTCATATCACCTTACCATGCCATGCCAGACAGAACCGTCCCGACGGAGACCGGCGACAAACTCATACCTACCCAAGGCAGAGGTTTTCCCGGGTTCCTGCCGGTATGCATGCAAGGCACATGAGGATGATTATCATCACAAGTGTGTTCATTTCCAACAGCATGGAAGTCAATAACATGCACCCATGCATATGATCATATCACATGAAATAACAAGTCCTTCGAAATGCGGTGGTGTTATAAATGCATCAATGATCACACCAAAAATATTATGCCGGGATTCAGAATGCTTGCCTTCAATGTTGTGGAGGGGTGAGGTGCTCTCCAAAACTTTTGAAAACTTCATCTCTCTCCCAAAATCCTATTTGAAAATATATTTGAATTAACACATATTTCAAGAATAGAACTAAAAAGTTGTTTGAAAAATTTTCAAATAAATCTTAAAATAAACTAGACCAAATTTAAGGAAGGTAGGAAAAAGAATCAACTCATTTGGACTTATATTTAAAAAGTTAGAGCCAGTCAAAAATTTGGTCAAAATCTGTTTTTAAAATAAAACAGAAAAGAAAACGTTTCGGAAGGGAATACGTTTTCGGAGCGGGGAAAGCGTACTGGGGTTAATACGCCTTCACTTAATCGACGTGGATAGGCGCAGAGTCACTGACAATGGGTCCAAGGGGCCCACTGGTCAGGTTTGACCAGTCTATCCCTCCCTCCTCTTCCTCTGCCCGAACGGAGGCGAGGCCACGGCGATCGCCGCCGGCGAACGGTGGCTCCCTGCGGGTTCCAGAGGGTCTGGATGGATCCGCGAGACTGCGGCGGTCTTCTCGGTGGTCGTTGGGTCGACAGGGGTGGAAGAAGTCGTCGGCGGTGAGCTTCGCAGCGGAGGGAGCTTCGGGAGCAAAGTGATTTTGTGGAGGCGATGGCTCCCGATCAAAATCAAGCAGGGGAACGAGTTCACAGGAGGATGAGATGGTTCCTGGTGAAGAGAACGGAGAGGGGGAGGTGCTGGAAGTGCCGGATTGGCCGGGGCGGTGGCGGCGGCAGGAGTTGCCGGAGATGAGGAAGGAGGCCTCCCCGGGTCGATTGGCTGCCAATGGGGGTCCTCTGGAGGTGGTTTGAGGTCGCGTGCGTGCTCAAAGGGGCTCGGGGTGTCCATTTATAGTGCGCCGAGGTCGGTTCCGCGGCGGCCGGATAAGCACTCCGGCGAACCTCCTCTCTGTAGCTTGCAGGGCAACGTGGCGTGGCTGGGGATGACGGCAAGAGCTAGTGGACGAGACGGCACTGCTCCAGGGGCCAGGTGGCGAGCCGGGGTGGCTTGGGCGGCGCTGCACGGCGCAGGGCTGTCGGGCGGCGGCGGCGGCGGCTAGCGCTTGGCCTGTCGGGCGCGGCGGGGCTGCTTGGCGCGTAGTTGAGAGGAGGGGAGTGCGTGGCGAGGTTCTGCAGAGCGGGCCAAAGCCGTGGGGGCCAGCGTGTCGGCTCGGCCGCGTGGCTGCAATACGCGCGCTCTGGGCGCGTCTAGTGCACGCACTGAATGTGCTCGACGAAATGCCATGGCACTCCAGAGCGCTTGGTTGGAGCTGGGATTTAGCAGGGTGGGGTTATAGTCTAAGGCAAAACCATTGGACAAGCTGGCATGATCCAAGGTTCAAGGTCACAATGCAAAGACAAAATCATGTCAAAACTGGCCATGCACACCAGGTGTTTGACAAAATGCCAAGGGCACTTAGGCATTTCTTGGAGTGGCCAAAATCTCCAGATCAGTGTCTCTGTGGATGAAAGAGAGGGTGGTGAGGTTAGTTGGTGAAATACACAAACTTGTTAGTGCAAGTCTAGCAGAATTTCAATTCTGGACAGGAAATAAATGGCATTATTTCATGAACCAAAATTGATCCAAAAGGTGCATGCTCCTGGACTTAAGGGTTTAACATGGAGGACTACAAGTAGGAGAAATAATCAAGGGTTAAAGAGCAAGTAAAAACATGGTTGTTGTGCAAATCATCAAGTTGTCCTGAATGGAAATGAGGTTGATTCACTCAAATTTTTCAAAGAACATGATTAGTTTTTTTGCACAAAGAGGGATAACAGGCTCCTACTGACCTCCCTTAATTTTGGTAGAAGTTTTAAATGAATACTCAAATAGGTTGTAGTGCAAAATGCACTCTGGACCAGAGAGGAAAAAATGAGAGCAGGGCTCAAAATATTTCATGAAGGAAATATATTTTTCCATAAAAGTTATTTACAAACATCACATGACATCTCCAAATTTTTGTGGAAATTTTAAGTGAGTCCATCAAATGGTTGTAGTTCAAATATGGCCATCTAACCTTGAAAAACTATTTTTCAAGAAAACAATGATCAAGCAACTAAATTAGTTAATTAGTTATACTTATAAAAGGAAAGTTTTTCTTGAGAGGTTAAAATAAGTCCAACAACATTTTTGAAATGTTTTCTTTTTGGAAAAACTCATCACAACAGGGAAGGAAATGATTTAAAAATCAAAATGGAGCTCAGAAATCCAAAGTTTTAATTCCTAGCAAAATTTTTATTTAATAAAACAAGGCCAAATTTTTGGTGTGTCACAATACTATCCCCCTTAAGAAAAATCTCGTCCTCGAGATTTGCTAAAAGCGGTGTTAAGAAAATATTTACGCAATAATGATGTGGCTACAGTGAGAGGGCAATAAGTGGTGAAAACCACAGTGTGAAAAACTGGGGCTGCGCGGAAAAGTCTACGGCCCGGGACAAAAATCGGGCGATTTCTACGCTGGATATAAATTTAGGATAACTCCTAAATTTAGATATACGCTGATCACACCCGAGAGCATAGTGCTCTCTCTGGCTGACAGGTGGACCCGGGGTCCACTGTCAGTCTCCTCTCTTCTCCCTCTGGCCCTTTCTTCCTCCTCTCTCCCGCGTGCTTCCTCCACCGGCGACGCCTAGTGTGTAGGGCATCTAGGCCGTATCATAGTAGTGCGCGGCGTGCTAGCTGCCGGTGCAGCGTGCACACACCTCGCGGGCCAGCGTGCTGTCGGCACTGCTCGCGGATTCGACTCCGAACACCGGCGATCGGCGACGAGCGGCGTTGGTGGACTTCGCCCACCGTACACCGAGCTCGAGCTATAAAAACGGCCGGGATGCCTCTCTCTTCTTCCTCACCTCTGGCCTCACTTCTCCTCCTTCTTCTCTCTCCATTACTGCTTACCGAAACTCGAGTGAGGCTCTAATGGCGGAGACGATGCCGGACTGGTTTGTGATCCTGATATGCGGAGGGCTGGCGACGCTGTTGGGGCTTTCTGTGCTCCTGTGCGCGATGATCTTCGACGAGTATCGCGATGCTGCGGCTCGGGTGTTGGTTCTCCGCGGAGGTGGTGATCATGAAGAGTAGATGGAGTGTGCCGGGTGCTAATTGTCGTTAGGGGGTGATTAGCTGGATGTAACACCGTTGCAAAGTTTTGCAAACAGTGTTTGAGTCCGAATGATTATGGTTGTGAGTCTGCTCGTGGTGCTGAGTGAAATTAAATAATCCACGTCGTGAGAAAGTGTAGATGTAGCAACTCAGGGAAAAGAAAATCTCACTCCAGGGTTTCGTGAGGGGAAAACAGTTACTTTAAAGGAGCGTAAACCACATCAAAACTACACACATGAGCAGAAGCCAAATAATTGACTCGTCGTACAAACTCAGGGTATCACGCATAAGTCACACACATAAGTAAATGCTGCAAAGAACAAATACAGTAGTGACGTCTAAAATGAAAACGGTAACTGGGAGGGGTTCTGATAAAATGTCTCTGGAAAAGGGATACATTCTTCTTCAATCGGAGGCAGTGGATTGACCAGTCGATGCATGCGTCTCTCCGTGTCGGGTCTCAGTGGTCTGCCGATGGCAACCTGAGGATTTAAATCTGCGAGGCTCTGGAGATAATCCATCACTCGCTGGTTCAAATGCTCTTGAGCAATGATGTACTGGATAAGGTTGGCCAGAACTGGGTCTCTCTCAATACGCCCACTGGGAAAAGACGTTACTTCTCCGGGTGCTGCACGACTCGGAAAGTAATAATATCCTCGTCCGCGGGCATAGGGTACTGCGGATCGAAGACGAGCAATTGCTTCTCTCGCAGCAGCTTCTATGGCCAGGTGTGGGGTTGGCATAGATTTCCCCACGAAGGAAACTTCTATTGGATCTTGGTTGGGGTCTACAGGAGGAATGTGTACTGCTGCCCAATATTCTGAGGTGGATGGGGTGATCCTTGATTTGAACAGCTCGTACTGGGGTGGCTGGGTAGAACCCATGGTACTGCGGGTAAAATCCCACAATAATTTGACAAAGCTACCTGGGGTTGCATCTGGGGTTCTCAGATGAATGCTGGGGTTCGGCATGACAGGAAAAAGCATGAGTGTTGTGCACAAAGTGAGGGTTGCTGGGTAAGGTCACAAGGTGGCCTATATATATTAATGGAGTCGGATCGTTTTACCGTGGTGAAAAGTAATAAATTTTCCAGCTTGGCTCCAAAGGTCAGGTCAGTGTCAGAGATACACATATCTCATAAAGAGATGTGTTACTGTGGTTGCCGTCGGGCTGGTTTTGGTAGTTGTGCTCGGAAAATATGCAGCTATGCGCTGACCAAACATGCAAGGCTACTATTAACACAGAGGCACAAAGACAGGCTGCATTAATATATGCGGTCGCATGATTACAAAGCGAGGATACATTGAAACTTGGTACTAATCATACGGCTCAGCCTACCTCGTTTATGTCTAAACGGGCGTGCCTGGTGGATGTCGAGGCTTCTCCACGTGTCTCTCTGCCGGGATTAGTCGGAGATGGCGGAGGAACTGCAGGGTCGGGGTAGTGATGATGACCATCGCGGGGATTGTTGGCCACAACCCCGTTGGAGTGTGCTCCCAAAATGCGACGAAGCACTTCTGGGGTTATCGCAGCACCTTGGCCGATGGCTGGGGCAGATCTCGGGGTCTCGATAGGTTGTCCAAACAACACGACTGGGTTGTCGGTGTTGGGCTCGTTTTCTCCTCTCGCCGGGGCTCGACGAACCAGCTCTCCACGAGCTGCGATTAGATCAATGGTGATCTGGTCGAACAGTGACTCCAGTGCACTTACATAGCGCACTAGGTGCAACAATGCGGGGTCCGTCTCGTGGTCTCCATTGGCGACTTGGGGTGGTCTACCATACCCTTCTCGTCTGGGGTAGTAGTGGAACGAGCGACAGTTAACTCTGGGCGACAAGTGCCTGAGATGAACTATAGCCTCTCGAGCGGCTAGCTGGATGGCTTGTGGCTCAAAGGAAGTTGTCCTTCCGGTGAACCTGTAGGGACATTCGGGTGCTAGACTCCTACCGTAAATGTGCACAGTGGCCCAGAATTGACGGTCTTCACCGCTCATGGGTCCTTGATACACAACATATTCTGGTGGCTCCTCTAACGCGTAGGCATGACGAGTGAGGTTTGCAAGGATGGTCACAAAACCTCCAAGGTTGGTTGCTGTGGTCTCGTTGTGCACGATAGGTCTAGGCATTGTGGCTCGATTTGGGGTAGCGGCTGTGTTGTGCTGGTTGGGTGCTAGCGCGTCCTTTTTTATAGGGAAAAAGGGGCGGAGTCTTCCTTCGCACGCTTGCGAGAAAGGACTATTTAGGGGTCGGTCACTGGCGCATGAGTGACAGGTTAGGTTGATAGGTTGGGCACCGACTGCTAAAAGGTGTTGGGTCACTGTGTGGCTATCTTGCACGAGAAGCTTGGCCGGGGTTTGGTTAAAGTCTGGTGGGTTGGTTTGCCTAAGTTTATTGACCTGGCTAAGATAGGATTAGCCAATGGTCAGCCTGGCTCTGATACCAAGCCTGTCACGACCGGGTTTTCTGGGTAATAAATTTCCAGAAAAGACTGACATTCTCATCAGCCCCATGATTACTGTTAGCTGATGAGGCTCCAACTTGATACAGAAATTCCAAGCAAAATTACAGGATATGTAGTACAAGACCATTCTGGCCTGTGAGTACAACAAATGGATCCTAGTGGTTGATGGCGGAAGCGGGTTGTGAAACATCAGTGTCTATGGGACTCCATTTCCCACGGGAACAGCTGACCAGGTTAAATTCCTATCTTCGCGAGGCTGCTATCTCCATTGAGTGGTTTCCGGGGCTGGCATCGCGTCGCTCCTCTCGGTGCAAGAAAAATCTGGCCAAGACAATAGCCAGGGACAAGCCAGTAAGTACTTTGAATGTACTCGCAAACATTATGAACACAGGTATAATATAACCATGATGTGCAAAAGAAATATTTTTATGCCCATGACGTCAGTCACAATAGATAGATGAACTCTGATGCGTGCAAGCAAGTTATTTATAAAATTGCAATAACATGGTAGTATAAAAACTTATGAAACAAATAACAAGTAATGCCACAGTCGGGCGTCTGAGCGACGCCACATAAAGGGCTTTAAAAGAAATGCCACAGTCGGGCGTCTGGGCGACGCCACATAAAGGGCTTTAAAAGAAATGCCACAGTCGGGCGTCTGGGCGACCCCACATAAAGGGCTTTAAAAGAAATGCCACAGTCAGGCGTCTGGGCGACACCACATAAAGGGCTTTAAAAGAAATGCCACAGTCGGGCGTCTGGGCGACACCACATAAAGGGCTTTAAAAGAAATGCCACAGTCGGGCGTCTGGGCGACACCACATAAAGGGCTTTAAAAGAAATGATCATAGTGAATATCCCGGAGGTAGATCCATCCTAGAGGTATTTGGTAATAATATCATGGGTTAGTCAATAATAATAATAATCATAGATATCACAAGTCACGAGTAGAAATTCCATTTTTCTGGTTAACCGTTTCACCTCCGAAGACCGACACTAAGACCGACACCTGACCTATCCCAGACTGTAATCCTTAACCATGGACACGGCTATTCGAATAGGTTTATTCTCTGCAGAGGGTGTACTCTTTACCCACGAGTAACGGATTTCTTTAGTCCATCAGGGCTAATTCCATCTACGGTCTTTTTGTTGAAAACACACCTAACTTGCACACACCAGCTTATCACACACGTGTCTGGAATCACCCACGACACCTGTTAAGCAAACTCTAAGTGGGGAGGCTACAACCTCGCGTAGCATGGGATCAAATTTATATCGCGCGCTCTAAGGGGTGGCCTCCCCTCTCGGTCCCAACCGGAAACACCCATGCTCCCGGACCAGGTGGCCTGCCTACCGGTTACAACCAGTATCTTCCACCATGGCCTCTCTATACGGTGTGTGCTAGAAAGAGGTTGACAACTTACTGAACCGCACTCTACTTGCTGTAGAGACGAGTGGTAGTACGAAACAAGTATGGGGGTTACTGGAACAAGACTCGATCTACGGTCGACTCAGGAGGTTTAAGTATTCCCTACATGATTAGTATAATAGATACATTTCATCAAACAGAGTCACCATTCATATCACCTTACCATGCCATGCCAGACAGAACCGTCCCGACGGAGACCGGCGACAAACTCATACCTACCCAAGGCAGAGGTTTTCCCGGGTTCCTGCCGGTATGCATGCAAGGCACATGAGGATGATTATCATCACAAGTGTGTTCATTTCCAACAGCATGGAAGTCAATAACATGCACCCATGCATATGATCATATCACATGAAATAACAAGTCCTTTGAAATGCGGTGGTGTTATAAATGCATCAATGATCACACCAAAAATATTATGCCGGGATTCAGAATGCTTGCCTTCAATGTTGTGGAGGGGTGAGGTGCTCTCCAAAACTTTTGAAAACTTCATCTCTCTCCCAAAATCCTATTTGAAAATATATTTGAATTAACACATATTTCAAGAACAGAACTAAAAAGTTGTTTGAAAATTTTTCAAATAAATCTTAAAATAAACTAGACCAAATTTAAGGAAGGTAGGAAAAAGAATCAACTCATTTGGACTTATATTTAAAAAGTTAGAGCCAGTCAAAAATTTGGTCAAAATCTGTTTTTAAAATAAAACAGAAAAGAAAATGTTTCGGAAGGGAATAAGTTTTCGGAGCGGGGAAAGCGTACTGGGGTTAATATGCCTTCACTTAATCGACGTGGATAGGCGCAGGGTCACTGATAGTGGGTCCAAGGGGCCCACTGGTCAGGTTTGACCAGTCTATCCCTCCCTCCTCTTCCTCTGCCCGAACGGAGGCGAGGCCACGGCGATCGCCGCCGGCGAACGGTGGCTCCCCGTGGGTTCCAGAGGGTCTGGATGGATCCGCGAGACTGCGGCGGTCTTCTCGGTGGTCGTTGGGTCGACAGGGGTGGAAGAAGTTGTCGGCGGTGAGCTTCGCGGCGGAGGGAGCTTCGGGAGCAAAGTGATTTTGTGGAGGCGATGGCTCCCGATCAAAATCAAGCAGGGGAATGAGTTCACAGGAGGATGAGATGGTTCCTGGTGAAGAGAACGGAGAGGGGGAGGTGCTGGAGGTGCCGGATTGGCCGGGGCGGTGGCGGCGGCAGGAGTTGCCGGAGATGAGGAAGGAGGCCTCCCCGGTCGATTGGCTGCCAATGGGGGTCCTCTGGAGGTGGTTTGAGGTCGCGTGCGTGCTCAAAGGGGCTCGGGGTGTCCATTTATAGTGCGCCGAGGTCGGTTCCGCGGTGGCCGGATAAGCTCTCCGGCGAACCTCCTCTCTGTAGCTTGCAGGGCAATGTGGCGTGGCTGGGGATGACGGCAAGAGCTAGTGGACGAGACGGCACTGCTCCAGGGGCCAGGTGGCGAGCCGGGGTGGCTTGGGCGGCGCTGCACGGCGTAGGGCTGTCGGGCGGCGGCGGCGGCGGCTAGCGCTTGGCCTGTCGGGCGCGGCGGGGCTGCTTGGCGCGTAGTTGAGAGAAGGGGAGTGCGTGGCGAGGTTCTGCAGAGCGGGCCAAAGCCGTGGGGGCCAGCGTGTCGGCTCGGCCGCGTGGCTGCAATACGCGCGCTCTGGGCGCGTCCAGTGCATGCACTGAATGTGCTCGACGAAATGCCATGGCACTCCAGAGCGCTTGGTTGGAGCTGGGATTTAGCAGGGTGGGGTTATAGTCTAAGGCAAAACCATTGGACAAGCTGGCATGATCCAAGGTTCAAGGTCACAATGCAAAGACAAAATCATGTCAAAACTGGCCATGCACACCAGGTGTTTGACAAAATGCCAATGGCACTTAGGCATTTCTTGGAGTGGCAAAAATCTCCAGATCAGTGTCTCTGTGGATGAAAGAGAGGGTGGTGAGGTTAGTTGGTGAAATGCACAAACTTGTTAGTGCAAGTCTAGCAGAATTTCAATTCTGGACAGGAAATAAATGGCATTATTTCATGAACCAAAATTGATCCAAAAGGTGCATGCTCCTGGACTTAAGGGTTTAACATGGAGGAATACAAGTAGGAGAAATAATCAAGGGTTAAAGAGCAAGTAAAAACATGGTTGCTGTGCAAATCATCAAGTTGGTCCTGAATGGAAATGAGGTTGATTCACTCAAATTTTTCAAAGAACATGATTAGTTTTTTTGCACAAAGACGGATAATAGGCTCCTACTGACCTCCCTTAATTTTGGTAGAAGTTTTAAATGAATACTCAAATAGGTTGTAGTGCAAAATGCACTCTGGACCAGAGAGGAAAAAATGAGAGCAGGGCTCAAAATATTTCATGAAGGAAATATATTATTGCATAAAAGTTATTTACAAACATCACATGACATCTCCAAATTTTTGTGGAAATTTTAAGTGAGTCCATCAAATGGTTGTAGTTCAAATATGGCCATTTAACCTTGAAAAACTATTTTTCAAGAAAACAATGATCAAGCAACTAAATTAGTTAATTAGTTATACTTATAAAAGGAAAGTTTTTCTTGAGAGGTTAAAATAAGTCCAACAACATTTTTGAAATGTTTTCTTTTTGGAAAAACTCATCACAACAGGGAACGAAATGATTTAAAAATCAAAATGGAGCTCAGAAATCCAAAGTTTTAATTCCTAGCAAAAATTTTATTTAATAAAACAAGGCCAAATTTTTGGGGTGTCACAATCACTTTGCGGCCTCGCGCACGGTATTCCCACGGGTGTCGCCTTACCTTTGCCCGGGACCGTTTGCGCCTTTTGGCACACGTATATGATAGTGTCGCTAGCATCCATATGATAAGGAGCCCGGGCTGACATGGCTAGTCGTAAACCCAAAGTGGTACTAACTTACCGGGACAGGCATCCATGACCCAGCATCGAACGTGTCGGTCATCAGCGAGTGAATCCAGGCTGTAGCACTGGGCTAGCAGGACTCCGGTGAACCGGGCTGTAGCGGGCTAACAGGACTCCGGTATTCACCGTGTGACATTTCCCGAAGGGACAGACACAGGAACGAAGAAGGACACATGTCGGCCAGCCTAAGTGTTCCGGAGCAGTAGCAAGCTACCATGGCTCAGTGGAAACACTAGGAGACATTTCCCGGTAAGAGAGGCTACTAAAGATAAACAACTAGATAGCCAGATCCCACACATACCAAGCATTCCAATAACATACACACAATATGCTCGATATGTGCAAATACAACATGGCATCACAACATGACTCTACAACTCAAGTATTTAATCAATAGGCTCCGAGGAGCGAGATATTACAAACAGGGGTCTCACGACCCAACATTCAGAGCATACAAATCAAAGCACAAGCGGAAGCTATCATGTCTGGGTACAGACATCTATAAATGGAAAAGGCTGAGAAGCCTGACTATCTACCAAATCCTGCCGAGGCACAAGACCGTAGCTGAGGTAACAAGCTAAACATCGAAGTCCACGTGGAACTACTAGCGAGACCGAAGTCTCTCTGCAAAAACATAAAAATAGGCAAACGTGAGTACAAATGAACCCAACAAGACTTACATCAGAACTAACTACATATGCATCATTATCAACAAAGGGGATGGTGGGGTTTAACTGCAGCAAGCCAGCTTTGACTCTGTGGCTATCCTAAACTACGACTGCAAGCAACTCTTTTGAGGTGGCGCACACGAGTCCACATATTCACCATATCAATACACCACTATGGATCCGCTCCCGTCTCCCTACGAGAACGCCATCCATAGCACTCACGCTTATCTTGCGTATTTTAGGGTATCCACTTTCACTTTTCTATGAACTGATATAAGCAACCCAGAAGTCCTTTACCGCGGACACGGCTATTCGAATAGATGATGTTAACCCTGCAGGGGTGTACTTCTTCATACATGTTTCCACCACTTAGCGTCTGCACACGACATGTGCTCGGCAGACTTCAAGCGAAATCCGACGTGGGTGTAGACCACGACCTACCTAAACACTCAAGTCTCTAGTCCAGGTTTATCGCCTATTCGGGTTCCATCCATGAGGAGATCCGGCCGGAGTTTCGCTCACAGCCCCAAACGATGTGAACAGGGTTCCGTGACACCAAACGGGCGCCCGGTATACCCGGCCACGTGCCTACCGCATCACAGCCCACCCCTACGGTCAGCGCTATCCACGGCCTCTAGCATACTACAAACACCAGAAACTACTTGCAACTCCTGGACAGAGGACAAGGGTGAATAAGAAGTCGAGCGGGGTCATATTTCAGGGCCCAATGTATGGTAGTAGCTGAATCATGGATCACAAACACAGAACTCAGTTCCTGAGGACGGCTTTAATGAGACAACCCACCATGTACTCCTACATGGCCTCTCACCGATACCTTTTACCAAATCGTGTTCACACACTTAGCTCACACATAGTAGGACATGTTCACACACCTCTGATTCATTCCCGATGAATCAGACCTGACTCAACTCTAAGCAGTAGCAGGCATGACAAACAAGCATGAATGAGTAGGCACATCAGGGCTCAAACAACTCCTACTCATGCTAGTGGGTTTCATCTATTTACTGTGGCAATGACAGGTCATGCAGAGGATAAAGGGGTTCAACTACCGCAGCATGTAACAGTTGAATCGGTGTTGTCCTAATGCAGTAAAAGAGAGCAGGAGCGAGAGAGGGGGATTGTATCGGAATGAACAAGGGGGTTTTGCTTGCCTGGCACTTCTGAAGATAACATTGAGTCTTCATCAGTGTCAACGATCACATCATCGGTACAACGTCTATCGAGGGGGAACAACACCGGCAAACACAGAGGACAAACATGCATGAAAATGGTACAGATGGATTCCTTGAATTTTTCTGATAATTTTTCATATATAATTTATTTGATTTGGAGTTACGGTTAATTTTCTATGAATTTTTGAAGTTTTAATCTTTTTCTGAAATTCCTGAATAAAAATAAGTCCAGAAAACCTATTACTGCGTCAGCATGACTTCACAGTGACGTCAGCAAGTCAACGGCGTTGTCCAAGTCAAATCTGACCTGTGGGACCCACATGTCAGCTGCACAGTGATTTAACAGAGTTTAATTAACTTAACTAAATTGTTGGCCGGGTTAATTAAACGGTAGGGCCCACCTGTCAGTGGCCCTAGGCCTGGGTTAGCGGGGTGGTTAGGCCCTAATGACCGGCCACGTCGGATTCGCCGGCGGTTGGACGACGGCAACGACCCAGAGCGGCGGTGGCTCGACGGAGTTACGCTAGAGGCGACGGATCGACGTGCCAAGGGCACCAGGAGGTAGCCCGTGCCCGTGCGCATCTAGGGGGACCAACGGGAGGTGCAGGGGTGGCCGGGGTTCGCCGGAATGGAGCTCGCGGCGGCGCCGGCGTTCGGGTGAACTGGGTTTCGGGGTTAGGGAGCACGACAGGAGGCAAAGAGGGGTGTTACGACCTCCTGGGGTTGCACTGAGCACGACCGCGTGCTCGGTTGCAGCTCTAGGCAACGGTGGCTACGGCGGCGACATGGCCGGCGGCAAGCAAGCTCCGGCTCCAGTGGGATCGAGGCTACAGGGCGCAATCGAGGCGGAGAAGAGAGAGGGGAGGCGTAGGAGCTCACAGTGAGTTCGAAGAGCAGGTCGGCGTGCTCGGGGAGAGGACGGAGAGGATGAATCGGACGGCGGCATCCGGCGGCCGTGGTCAGGGAAGAAGCGCCGCAGCATCGTCTTGGGGCATCCGGGCTTCGGTGGGTCGACGTAGAGGGGCTTGGGGTCCGGGCTGAGCTCAGGTACGCAGAGAGGGAGCGAGGAAGTGGCTGTGGCCGCGGTGGTTGCGAGCGACGTCGGCGGCGACTCTCGGTGATAGAGGGAGAGATCCAGGGAAGGGGGTGAGAGCGCGGGAGAGTGAGGGGGAGAGGCAGGGAGGTGCGTGGCGCTCGGGGGATGCGTCCAGAGGAGGAGGAGGCAGCCAAGCAGGGAGGAGGTGGCCGGGGCGCGTGGCCGCGCGCGCCGAGCGCGTGCCCGTCCTCCTGGCAGAGGAGGAAGGCGACAGGGGGGGTAGCGGTGGCGGGCTGGGCCGCTGGAGGAGCTAGGCCAGGTGAGTGGGCGCCAGGTAAGTGGCTGGGCTTCTCTCTCCTTTTTTTTCTATTTAATTCTGTTTTCTATTTTCTGTAGTTTGTTTTGATTTGATTTAAAATATCAAATCATTTTATAAAATCCTGGAAACAATTATGGGTGCTTTATGAATTATTTTAGTGACCCTTAACAATTTCCAACATTTATTTGAACATTTAAATTATTTATAGTATTTAAATGCCCAAGGTCAAATACAATGGGATTTAATTCAAATATCCAGAATGGCCTAGAAGTATGTGCATCATTGTTGGCAGGGGTTTTCACCTTTAACAAAATAATGAAGTTTCCTAAAGGGCATTATGGGTTTAATGAAAATATTTTTATTTTGATCCTAATTGCATTTTATTTAGTGCTAGGGTTTGTTATCCCCAGTTCAAGTTTCATGAACTTTAAACATGATGCATGAATGCCTTAATGCAACTAATGACAAACAAATTCTAGGGCTGTGAGAACTCACCCCCACTAAACAAAAATCTCGTCCCGAGATTCAAGCGTAGGGTAAGGTGAAGGGGGAACGCCAACTAGCACAATCTTCACGATCCAGGTTGCACTTCAATCGAACGTTGATTCGTTCACCATCATTGTCTCGAAGTCTTGCCTTGAGAAGTCCAACTATCATGACATCGAGAGGAAAGGAAAGACCCTAAAAGAATTGTTCTTCTCAAAGGTCGAACAACTCAGGATTAACCCATGGAATGAGACCAAGCAACATCTCTCGAGCTGAGAGACGAAGCACACATCCATAGGAATGGAGTGAAGCAGATGACGCAGGTTCACTAGGTGGACAACAATTTCACGCTTAAGAAGGTGGTAGTTGATTGTCAACGTAGCGAGGAGTTGAGTTGCCATGATACCACAACGAGGCATCTTAGGGATAGTGACTCGTAGATATATCCCCTTAAGTGGCAAAAAGAATTACCTTTGATTCAGAGATCATTGAAACTCTTCATACCAGCCCAAGGCAATTCACAACGATCGATTGGCGGGGGTCGGTAGAATGGCATACTCGGACTTGGATGATGTGGATTACCTTGTTGAAGACAACGTAATGAATGAATTTGCTTACCATCGAAAATGGAAGGGACCCATGGTAGAATGGCACATTGGCGGTGCAAGCTGGGAACAAAATGCAAATGCTGGGAATGATTCTGGTAACTGGGGAAGAACCCAACAATAGAGAGTGAATCCACTGTTTGAAAGGTCATAGCATTGCCGAGCAAACTGAGAGGAATCCCAGTTAGTGCCGATGATAACACGTAGCGCTTGTGCGTGCTCTCAAGAACTTGAGCATTTCCACAATCATCAAGGTTTTATCAACATCCGTGTCAAGGGTGCTGACAACACAACATACTACCATGATGAATAGCGATGGACGATGCAGATGCAAAGGAGGATAACACTTTCTTAGATTTCACCCTTGGCGGGGCCAAGGAAATAAAATCTGGATGATCGACCGAGAGACATTTAGCACTCGGCTTCTAATGTTCTCCTTGATGTGCTAGTGTAACCCATTCATAGATATGGTTTGATATCTAAAACATCAAGTAAAAAGGTCGGACTTCGGGAACACAAAAATCCATAAGGAGTAGCTTATTGGAATAAAACCCTACGAAATCCTTATGGGGAGGTGGCCAACTTCCTTAATCAAGATATTATAATAACAGGTCTTCCGTCGGGGTGTGTTGGCCACGACATCCACTTTACCGGTTATCGCGAGACCAATATTATAGTTCTTGGGAAATGTTCCAACCATCACATCTGCCTGAGATTCAGATCCGGTTGGTGTCAGAATATTCTAGACTCATCGAGTCTAGGAAGAGAAATGAAAGTTTGCAACACAAATTGACGAGACGACGTTGCGAGATTCTCGGGGAATGAACTACGATAGCAAGCTCCAAAAACACGAGCCGGTTCTGCTACAACATGTGAACATGTTGTCCAATACAAGCATGACCACAAAGTAGTCTTATAATAACACACTACCGAGTTCAGGAGGGGGGACCATCATCGAGGGTATCGAAGTCCTTACATAAGTCCGGATTAGCTCTTATGAAGGAACTCCTTTTCCTTGAACAAATCAATCAGTGGCTTGGTGTGCTAGGGATACATATAGATTGAAGGTTGCAAGTCTTCAAACCACAGAATTCTTCGCACGTGTGCATGACTGATTTGGAATGATTCCAAAGAAAGCAACATTGACTTTCTCGAATCCACGGCGGCAACTTGCATCAGATGCACATGAATTAAAGGAAGTCACTACCTTCATCCAAACATATGGTTCATGAACGAAACACGAAGAAATGCTTACACAAGTTTCCAACACTAGGTTGATGTTCAACATGACTCATGGGGGGAGACGAAATACTGCTGATGGGCTCAACAACAACTCATCGGAATTTCCAGGTAAATGGAATTCCATAAGTATGTGAACAAGTGATAGCATTGGTCAGACCCAAAAGATATAGTGGTGTAGGCTCGAGGGATCAACCACGAGTAAGACAACATTACGAATATCGTTGGTTCTGGTTTGATTTGATGATAGCCCACATTCAAATCAAAGGATTGA
Source organism: Triticum aestivum (assembly GCF_018294505.1). Lineage (NCBI taxonomy): Eukaryota > Viridiplantae > Streptophyta > Magnoliopsida > Poales > Poaceae > Triticum > Triticum aestivum. The sequence goes on along the minus strand of NC_057810.1, from coordinate 71,193,177 downwards.
TAAGACAATAGGTCCAGCAACTGATTACAGGGACCAATCGATGAAGATATCATCTTTCCTCAACACACACTACCCAAGAATATCCCTTTGGAACGAACTAGGTTAGGCAAGCTTTTATCTTCCAACTCTCCAAGTTGTTGTCTAGCTTAACCAACTAGCTCAGGGATATCCAACACAGATTCTTGGAGAAAGAGTGGTTCACAAGAAACCAACTTGATTACGAGCTCAACATAACAGTCAGGAAAACAACCCGGTAACACTTCCAAGAAGATATTTGGAAAGTCACGAACCACCGGTATGTTACTAAGATCGAGAACAATCTTGCTTTTGAGGGTAAGACGACATGATCAAATGAGTGAGGACTTGAAATAATTCCTAACTCATTGGTCGAGGAGTGCACCAGAAATAGGGACTAGGTAGCACAATCAGTCTTAGGGTGACGATACAATAATCAACACACTAAGAATGAGGTTATCGTCCATTTAACTACCAAGCAACAGAGTTGCTAGCAGTATTGATTTCACACGCCATGATTCATTTGTCGGCATTCCGGTTACAATGACACAGGAACCGAGGAATGAACAATGATGGCAAGAAGTATCACTGTACCAAGAGTTCATATGGTGGTGTGCAATCCCTATAACATCTCGATATAAAGATGGTAGTACTCCAAGATAGAGCAGAACAAAAGCTGGATTAGCAATTTGTTCTGTGGAGCACAACTTCTTTGACCCAATCCTGGATATGGAAGAGGTACTGGACTTTGTTTCTCGTATCATTCCGCGATAGAATGGCTTGACAGACCACAAGAGTAATAGGCATCGATAAACGAACGCACGCATACTCTTGACTATCAATTGATAGACGAAGATCAGTAGACAACTAAAGAGGGACAACTCAAAGGAACAAATAACTTTCTGAGTTGTGGATGCATAGATTAGTATGTCGAACCAAGTTCAACATAATTCTTCCGGATAACCCATGCAGAAAGGTTGAGCTGGCAGAGTCACAATATAGCATGGAGAACTCATCGAGAGCACTCTTGTTGTGATTGTTCAGTTCAACGAGGAACTTCTGCCATAAGTAGTTCATGGTATTTGGAAGAAGAAGATACCTCGGACTTCAAGGACTATCGCAAAGGTTACTAATAACCTATGGGAGCAAGCAATTACTATCAACATGAAGTAAGTAGGGTGAATCTCGGGTTCAAAACCCAAGGAGTAGAATACCTACTACTAAGTGGCATCACGGGATGCTTTCGAGAATAAAAGCCAGAATCATCACACTGGGACACAAAACATGGCTAGAATACTAGATGATCCCCTCAGACACCTAGGGTCATAATAATAACTCCAACATAAAGGTCGAGGCAGTAGAGTACCTCAACTCAACAATTTGTGTGATTAACCTGGCCTAAAAGACATTGAAACCAGAGGAAAAGGATTTTGCAAATGCATCAGACTCTTTGGAAACCTGAGATGACTCGGACAACATAACGGCTGTAAATGCTCAGAAAAGATTTGAGACATTCACAAAAATGGTGGCATAACCACTCAGAAGCACAATATCAAGGTTTCGAGATCAACAGTTAACGTACGGAAGTAGTAGAAAATGAACTTAAGCTTAAATCCAACAATCTTACAAGTCTTTGGATTAGTAACACGTGATCCTGATAGAAAGAAGAGATAGCCTAGTTCTTAATCCCCGTAGAAGAGAAGAGGTTAACTCAGATCAGAAGGCCATGAGGTATAAGGAATAAAAAGAGCCTTACGTTCCATCCCACAATCAATTCCCTTATATAACTAAAGAATTTCTAGACTCAAATTCGACTAGTTTGGTTTGGTAATCCTACAGGCAGTCAAGCTCTGATACCAACGCTGTCATCCCCATCAACCAGGTTTGACTTGCTGACGTCATCATAATCACTAATGTTTGAGTGCTTGATTCAATGTTGCACAGCCCAAGCCAAACTTCGACCAGAACGCCATAATGAAATTTATTATCAGGTTGTCTGTAAATTTAAATCAGTCCGGATTCAACTTCGACCACGTTGTCCTCCAGGAATATTAATGTCTTATGTAATACCCGTGGTGCTACTTAGTAGTAGGCATTCTACTCCTGGATTCTGAACCCGAGATTCACTCTACTTACTTCATGTTGATAGGGTTTGCTAGTTCCTTTAGGATATTAGTAACCTTTGCGATAGTCCTCGAGGTTCGTGGTACATCCTTCTTCCAATTACCATGAACCATTCTTGGCAGGAGTTCTTCTGAACCAAGAGATGACAACAAGAGTGCTCTCGATGGGTTCTCCAGGCTATATTGTGACTCTGCCAGCTCAACCTTTCTGCATGGGTTATCCGGAAGAATTATGTTGAACTTGGTTCGTCATACTAATCTATGCATCCACAACTCAGAAAGTTATATGTTCCTTTGAGTTGTCCCTCTTTAGTTGTCTACTAACCTTCGTCTATCAATTGATAGTCAAGAGTATGTGTGCGTTTGTTCATCGATGCCTATTATTCTTGTGGTCCGTCAAGCCATTCTATCACGGAATGACTAGGAGAAACAAACTCCAGTACCTCTTCCCGATCCAGGATTGGGTCAAAGAAGTTGTGCTCCGCAGATCAAATTGCTAATCCAGCTTTTGTTCTACTCTACCTTGGAGTATTACATATGTTATATCGAGATTGTTATAGGAATTGCACACCATCCTATGAACTCTTGGTACAGTGATAATTCTTGCCATCATTGTTCATTCCTCGGTTCCTGTGATATTGTAACCAGAATGCCGACAAATGAATCATGGCGTGTGAAATCAATATTGCTAGCAACTCTGTTGCTTGGTAGTTAAATGGACGATAACCTCATTCTTAGCGTGTTGATTATTGAATCGTCACCCTAAGATTGATTGTGCTACCTAGTCCCTATTTCTGGTGCACTCCTCGACCAATGAGTTAGGAATTATTTCAAGTCCTCACTCATTTGATCCTGTCGTCTTGCCCTGAAAAGCAAGATTGTTCTCGAGCGTAGCAACATACCGGTGGTTCGTGATTTTCCAAAGATCTTCTTGGAAGTGTTACCGGGTTGTTTCCTGACTGTTATGTTGAGCTCGTGATCAAGTTGGTTTCTTGTGAACCACCCTCTCTCCAAGGTCGGTGTTAGATATCCCTGAGCTAGTTGGTTAAGCTAGACAACAACTTGGAGAGTTGGAAGATAAAAGCTTTCCTGACTTAGTTCCTTCCAAAGGGATATTCTTGTGTAGTGTGTGTTGAAGAAAGATGATATCTTCATCGATTGGTCCCTGTGATCAGTTGTTGGACCTATTGTCTTATCAATCCTTTGATTTGAGTGTGGGCCATCGTCAAGTCAAATCAGTACCAACGATGCTCGTAATGTTGTCTTACTCGTGGTTGATCCCTCGAGCATACACCATTATATCTTTTGGGTCTGACCAATGCTATCACTTGTTCACATAATTATGGAATTCCATTTACATGGAAATCTCGATGAGTTGTTGTTGAGCCCATCAGCAGCATTTTGTCTCTCCCATGAGTCATGTTGAACATCAACCTAGTGTTGGAAACTAGTGTAAGCATTTCTTTGTGTTTCGTTCATGAAGCATATGTTTGAATGAAGGTAGTGACTTCCTTTAATTCATGTGCATCTGATGGAAGTTGCCGCCGTGGATTCGAGAAAGTCAATGTTGCTTTCTTTGGAATCATTCCAAATCAGTCATGCACACGTGCGAAGAATTCTGTGGTTTGAAGACTTGCAACCTTCAATCTATGTGTATCCCTAGCACACCAAGCCACTGATTGATTTGTTCAAGGAGAAGGAGTTCCTTCATAAGAGCTACTCCGGACTTATGTAAGGACTTCGCTACCCTCGTTGATGGTTCCCAACCTGAACTCGGTAGTGTTTTATTGTAAGACTACCACGTGGTCATGCTTGTCTAGGACATCGTGTTCACACGTGTGTAGCAGAACCAGCTCATGTTTTGGAGTTTGCTATCGTAGTTCATTTCCCGAGAATCTCGCAACGTTATCTCGTCAAATTGTGTTGCAAACTTTCATTTATCTTCCTAGACTCGATGAGTCTGGAATATCCTGACACCAACCAGATCTGAATCTCAGGCAGATATGATGGTTTGGAACATTTCCCAAGAACTATAATATCGGTCCTTCAAAAACCGGTAAAGTGGATGTCGTGGCCAACACACCCAGCCGGAAGACCTGTTATTATAATATCTTGATTGAGGAAGTTGGCCACCTCCCCATAGGGATTTCGTAGGATTTACTCCCTAGTTGCCCCTATGGATTTTTGTGCTCCCGAAGTCCGATCCTTTTACTTGATGGTCTGGTTACCAAACCATTTCAATAAATGGATTACCCTAGCACATTAAGGAGAGAATTAGAAGTGGAGTGCTAAATATCTCTCGGTTGATCATCCAGATTTGCCCTTGGCCTCGCCAAGATGAAGTCTGAGAAAGTGTTATCTTCCTTTGCATCTCCATCATCCATCATCATTCATCATGGTAGCGAGTTGTGTTGCCAGGATCCTTGACACGGATATTGGTAAAATCTTGATGATTGTGGAAATGCTCAAGTTCTTGAGAGCACGCACAAGCGCTATGTGTTGTCATCGGCACTAACTCGGATTCCTCTCAGCTTCCTTGACAATGCTATGACCCTTTCAAAAAGTGAATTCACTCTCTATTGTTGGGTTCTTCCCCCAGTTACCAGAATCATTCCCAGCATTTGCATTTTGTTCCCAGCTTGCACCGCCAATGTGCCATTCTACCATGGGTCCCTTCCATTTCCGGTGGTAAGCAAATTCATTCATTACGTTGTCTTCAACAAGGTAATCCACATCATCCAAGTCCGAGTATGCCATTCTACCGACCCCCGCCAATTGATCGTTGTGAATTGCCTTGGGCTGGTATGAAGAGTTTCAATGATCTCTGAATCAAAGGTAATTCTTTTTGCCACTTAAGGGGATATATCTACGAGTCACCATCCCTAAGATGCCTCGTTGTGGTATCATGGCAACTCAACTCCTCGCTCCGTTGACAATCAACTACCACCTTCTTAAGCATGAAATTGTTGTCCACCTAGTGAACCTTCGTCATCTGCTTCACTCCATTCCTATGGATGTGTGCTTCGTCTCTCAGCTCAAGAGATGTTGCAATGTCTCATTCCGTGGGTTAATCCTGAGTTGTTCAACCTTCGAGAAGAACAATTCTTTTAGGGTCTTTCCTTTCCTCTCGTTGTCATGATAGTTGGAGTTCTCAAGGGAAGACTTCGAGACAATGATGGTGAACGAATCAACATTCAATTGAAGTGCAACGTGGATCGTGAAGATTGTGCTAGTTGGCGTTCCCCCTTCACCTTACCCTACGCTTGAATCTCGGGACGAGATTTTTGTTTAGTGGGGTGAGTTGTCACAGCCCTAGAATTTGTTTGTCATTAGTTGCATTAAGGCATTCATGCATCATGTTTAAAGTTCATGAAACTTGAACTGGGGATGACAAACCCTAGCACTAAATAAAATGCAATTAGGATCAAAATAAAAATATTTTCAATAAACCCAGAATGCCCTTTAGGAAAGTTCATTATTTTGTTAAAGGTGAAAACCCCTGCCAACAATGATGCACATATTTCTAGGCCATTCTGGATTTTTGAATTAAATCCTATTGTATTTGACCTTGGGCATTTAAATACTATAAATAATTTAAATGTTCAAATAAATGTTGGAAATTGTTAAGGGTCACTGAAATAATTCAGAAAGCACCCATAATTGTTTCCAGGATTTTATAAAATGATTTGATATTTTAAATCAAATCAAAACAAACTACAGAAAATAGAAAACAGAATTAAATAGAAAAAAAGGAGAGAGAAGCCCAGCCACTTACCTGGCGCCCACTCACCTGGCCCAGATCCTCCAGCGGCCTAGCCCGCCACCGCTACCCCCCCTGTCGCCTTCCTCCTCTGGCAGGAGGACGGGCACGCGCCCGGCGCGCGCGGCCACGCGCCCCGGCCACCTCCTCCCTGCTTGGCTGCCTCCTCCTCCTCTGGACGCCTCCCCCGAGCGCCACGCACCTCCCTGCCTCTCTCCCTCACTCTCCCACGCTCTCACCCCTTCCCTGGATCTCTCCCTCTCCCACCCGAGAGTCACCGGCGACGTCGCTCGCAACCACCGCGGCCACAGCCAATTCCTCGCTCCCTCTCTGCGTACCCGAGCTCAGCCCGGACCCCAAGCCCCTCTACATCGACCCACCGAAGCCCGGATGCCCCAAGATGATGCCGCGGCGCTTCTTCCCCGACCACGGCCGCCGGATGCCGCCGTCCGATTCATCCTCTCCGTCATCTCCCCGAGCACGCCGACCTGCTCTTCGAACTCACCGTGAGCTCCTACGCCTCCCCTCTCTCTTCTCCGCCTCGATTGCACCCTGTAGCCTCGATCCCACCGGAGCCGGAGCTTTCTTGCCGCCGGCCATGTCGCCGCCGTAGCCACCGTTGCCTAGAGCTGCAACCGAGCACGCGGTCGTGCTCAGTGCAACCCCAGGAGGTCGTAACACCCCTCTTTGCCTCCTGTCGTGCTCCCTAACCCCGAAACCCAGTTCACCCAAACGCCGGCGCCGCCGCGAGCTCCATTCCGGCGAACCCCGGCCACCCCCGCACCTCCCGTTGGTCCCCCTAGATGCGCACGGGCACGGGCTACCTCCTGGTGCCCTTGGCGCGTTGATCCGTCGCCTCTGGCGTAACTCCGGCGAGCCACCGCCGCTCTGGGTCGTCGCCGTCGTCCAACCGCCGGCGAATCCGACGTGGCCAGTCATTAGGGCCTAACCACCCCGCTAACCCAGGCCTAGGGCCACTGACAGGTGGGCCCTACCGTTTAATTAACCCGGCCAACAATTTAGTTAAGTTAATTAAACTCTGTTAAATCACTGTGCAGCTGACATGTGGGTCCCACAGGTCAGATTTGACCTGGACAACGCTGTTGACTTGCTGACGTCACTGTGAAGTCATGCTGACGCAGTAATAGGTTTTCTGGATTTATTTTTATTCAGGAATTTCAGAAAATGATTAAAACTTCAAAAATTCATAGAAAATTAACCGTAACTCCAAATGAAATAAATTATATATGAAAAATTATCAGAAAAATTCAAGGAATCCATCTGTACCATTTTCATGCATGTTTGAACAATGTTTGTCCTCTGTTTTGGACAAAACAAATAAAGGGCATTTAAATAACCATATATGGAGTTGGAATTTGAATCATGTATTCAAACCAACTTCATTTTAATCATATCTAGGTGCATTAGCCCAAAACACATTCATTTTGCCATGTCATGATCATGCATCATATTGTGCATTGCATTGATTGTGTTCCCTTCTGTGTTGCCGGTATTTGTCCCCTCTCGATAGACGTGATACCGATGATGTGATCGTTGACACTGATGAAGACTCAATGCTATCTTCAGAAGTGCCAGGCAAGCAAAACCCCCTTGTTCATTCCGATACAATCCTACTCTCTCGCCCTGCTCTCTTTTACTGCATTAAGACAACAACGATTCAACTGTTACTTGCTGCGGTAGCTGAACCCCTTTATCCTTTGCATGACCTGTCATTCCACAGTAAATAGATGAAACCCACTAGAATGAGTAGGAGTTGTTTGAGCCCTGTATTGCCTACTCATTCATGTTTGTTTGTCATGCCTGCTATTGCTTAGAGTTGTGTCAGGTCTGATTCATCCGGGATGAATCAGAGGTGTACGAACATGTCCTACTGTGTGTGAGCTAAGTGTGTGAATACGATTTGGTAAAGGTAGCGGTGAGAGGCCATGTAGGAGTACATGGTGGGTTGTCTCATTGCAGCCGTCCTCAGGAACTGCGTTCTGTGTTTGTGATCCATGACTCAGCTACTACCATACATTGGGCCCTGAAATATGACCCCGCTCGACTTCTTAATCACCCTTGTCCTCTGTCCAGGAGTTGCAAGTAGTTTCTGGTGTTTGTAGTATGCTGGAGGCCGTGGGCAGCGCTGACCGGAGGGGTGGGCTGTGATGCGGTAGGCACGTGGCCGGGTATACCGGGCGCCCGTTTGGTGTCACGGAACCCTGTTCACATCGTTTGGGGCTGTGAGCGAAACTCCGGCCAGATCTCCTCATGGATGGAACCCGAATAGGCGATAAACCTGGACTAGAGACTTGAGTGTTTAGGTAGGTCGTGGTCTACACCCACGTCGGCTTTCGCTTGAAGTCTGCCGAGCACATGTCGTGTGCAGACGCTAAGTGGTGGAAACATGTATGAAGAAGTACACCCCTGCAGGGTTAACATCATCTATTCGAATAGCCGTGTCCGCGGAAAAGGACTTCTGGGTTGCTTATATCAGTTCATAGACAAGTGAAAGTGGATACCCTAAAATATGCAAGATAAGCGTGAGTGCTATGGATGGCGTTCTCGTAGGGAGACGGGAGCGGATCCATAGTGGTGTATTGATATGGTGAATATGTGGACTCGTGTGCGCCACCTCAAAAGAGTTACTTGCAGTCGTAGTTTAGGATAGCCACCGAGTCAAAGCTGGCTTGCTGCAGTTAAACTCCACCATCCCCTTGTTGAGAATGATGCATATGTAGTTAGATCTGATGTAAGTCTTGCTGGGTACATTTGTACTCACGTTGCTTAATTTATGTTTTTGTAGAGAGACTTCAGTCTCGCTAGTAGTACCGCGTGGATATCAGAGCTTGACTTCCTGTAGGATTACCAAGCCAAACTGGTCGAAGTTGAGTCTAGAAATTCTTTAGTTATATAAGGGAATTGATTGTGGGATGGAACGTAAGGCTCTTTTTATTCCTTATACCTCATGGCCTTCTGATCTGAGTCAACCTCTTCTCTTCTACAGGGATTAAGAACTAGGCTATCTCTTCTTTCTATCAGGATCACGTGTTATTAATCCGTAGACTTGTAAGATTGTTGGATTTAAGCTTAAGTTTAGTTTCTACTACTTCCGTAGGTTAACTGTTGTTCTCGAAACCTTGATATTGTGCTTCTGAGTGGTTATGCCACCATTTTTGTGAATGTCTCAAATCTTTTCTGAGCATTTACAGCCGTTATGCTGTCCGAGTCATCCCAGGTTTCCAAAGAGTCTGATGCATTTGCAAAATCCTTTTCCTCTGGTTTCAATGTCTTTTAGGCCAGGTTAATCACACAAATTGTTGAGTTGAGGTACTCTACTGCCTCGACCTTTATGTTGGAGTTATTATTATGACCCTAGGTGTCTCAGGGGATCATCTAGTAGTATAGCCATGTTTTGTGTCCCAGTGTGATGATTCTGGCTTTTATTCTCGAAAGCATCCCGTGATGCCACTTAGTAGTAGGTATTCTACTCCTTGGGTTTTGAACCCGAGATTCACCCTACTTACTTCATGTTGATAGTAATTGCTAGCTCCCATAGGTTATTTGTAACCTTGGCGATAGTCCTTGAAGTCCGAGGTATCTTCTTCTTCCAAATACCATGAACTACTTATGGCAGAAGTTCCTCGTTGAACTGAACAATCACAACAAGAGTGCTCTCGATGAGTTCTCCATGCTATATTGTGACTCTGCCAGCTCAACCTTTCTGCATGGGTTATCCGGAAGAATTATGTTGAACTTGGTTCGACATACTAATCTATGCATCCACAACTCAGAAAGTTATTTGTTCCTTTGAGTTGTCTCTCTTTAGTTGTCTACTGATCTTCGTCTATCAATTTATAGTCAAGAGTATGCGTGCGTTTGTTTATCGATGCCTATTACTCTTGTGGTCCGTCAAGCCATTCTATCGCGGAATGATAGGAGAAACAAACTCTAGTACCTCTTCCATATCGAGGATTGGGTCAAAGAAGTTGTGCTCCACAGAACAAATTGCTAATCCAGCTTTTGTTCTGCTCTATCTTGGAGTATTACCATCTTTATATCGGGATGTTATAGGGATTGCACACCACCCTATGAACTCTTGGTACAGTGATACTTCTTGCCATCATTGTTCATTCCTCGGTTCCTGTGTTATTGTAACCGGAATGCCGACAAATGAATCATGGCCTGTGAAATCAATACTGCTAGCAACTCTGTTGCTTGGTAGTTAAATGGACGATAACCTCATTCTTAGCGTGTTGATTATTGAATCGTCACCCTAAGACTACTTGTGCTACCTAGTCCCTATTTCTGGTGCACTCCTCGACCAATGAGTTAGGAATTATTTCAAGTCCTCACTCATTTGATCATGTCGTCTTTCCCTCAAAAGCAAGATTGTTCTCGAGCTTAGTAACATACCGGTGGTTCGTGACTTTCCAAATATCTTCTTGGAAGTGTTACCGGGTTGTTTTCCTGACTGTTATGTTGAGCTTGTAATCAAGTTGGTTTCTTGTGAACCACTCTTTCTCCAAGAATCTGTGTTGGATATCCCTGAGCTAGTTGGTTAAGCTAGACAACAAAGGGATATTCTTGGGTAGTGTGTGTTGAGGAAAGATGATATCTTCATCGATTGGTCCCTGTAATCAGTCGCTGGACCTATTGTCTTATCAATCCTTTGATTTGAGTGTGGGCTATCGTCAAATCAAACCAGAACCAACGATATTCGTAATGTTGTCTTACTCGTGGTTGATCCCTCGAGCCTACACCACTATATCTTTTGGGTCTGACCAATGCTATCACTTGTTCACATACTTATGGAATTCCATTTACCTGGAAATTCCGATGAGTTGTTGTTGAGCCCATCAGCAGCATTTCGTCTCCCCCCATGAGTCATGTTGAACATCAACCTAGTGTTGGAAACTTGTGTAAGCATTTCTTCGTGTTTCGTTCATGAACCATATGTTTGGATGAAGGTAGTGACTTCCTTTAATTCATGTGCATCTGATGCAAGTTGCCGCCGTGGATTCGAGAAAGTCAATGTTGCTTTCTTTGGAATCATTCCAAATCAGTCATGCACACGTGCGAAGAATTCTGTGGTTTGAAGACTTGCAACCTTCAATCTATATGTATCCCTAGCACACCAAGCCACTGATTGATTTGTTCAAGGAAAAGGAGTTCCTTCATAAGAGCTAATCTGGACTTATGTGAGGACTTCGATACCCTCGATGATGGTTCCCCCTCCTGAACTCGGTAGTGTTTTATTATAAGACTACTTTGTGGTCATGCTTGTCTTGGACAACATGTTCACATGTTGTAGCAGAACCGGCTCGTGTTTTTGGAGCTTGCTGTCGTAGTTCATTCCCCGAGAATCTCGCAACGTCGTCTCGTTGATTTGTGTTGCAAACTTTCATTTCTCTTCCTAGACTCGATGAGTCTAGAATATTCTGACACCAACCGGATCTGAATCTCAGGCAGATGTGATGGTTGGAACATTTCCCAAGAACTATAATATTGGTCTCGCGATAACCGGTAAAGTGGATGTAGTGGCCAACACACCCCGCCGGAAGTCCTGTTATTATAATATCTTGATTAAGGAAGTTGGCCACCTCCCCATAAGGATTTCGTAGGGTTTTATTCCAATAAGCTACTCCTTATGGATTTTTGTGTTCCTGAAGTCCGACCTTTTTACTTGATGTTTTAGATATCAAACCATATCTATGAATGGGTTACACTAGCACATCAAGGAGAACATTAGAAGCCGAGTGCTAAATGTCTCTCGGTCGATCATCCAGATTTTATTTCCTTGGCCCCGCCAAGGGTGAAATCTAAGAAAGTGTTATCCTCCTTTGCATCTGCATCGTCCATCGCTATTCATCATGGTAGTATGTTGTGTTGTCAGCACCCTTGACACGGATGTTGATAAAACCTTGATGATTGTGGAAATGCTCAAGTTCTTGAGAGCACGCACAAGCGCTACGTGTTATCATCGGCACTAACTGGGATTCCTCTCAGTTTCCTCGGCAATGCTATGACCTTTCAAACAGTGGATTCACTCTCTATTGTTGGGTTCTTCCCCAGTTACCAGAATCATTCCCAGCATTTGCATTTTGTTCCCAGCTTGCACCGCCAATGTGCCATTCTACCATGGGTGCCTTCCATTTCCGGTGGTAAGCAAATTCATTCATTACGTTGTCTTCAACAAGGTAATCCACATCATCCAAGTCCGAGTATGCCATTCTACCGACCCCCGCCAATCGATCGTTGTGAATTGCCTTGGGCTGGTATGAAGAGTTTCAATGATCTCTGAATCAAAGGTAATTCTTTTTGCCACTTAAGGGGATATATCTACAAGTCACCATCCCTAAGATGCCTCGTTGTGGTATCATGGCAACTCAACTCCTCGCTATGTTGACAATCAACTACCACCTTCTTAAGCATGAAATTGTTGTCCACCTAGTGAACCTTCGTCATCTGCTTCTCTCCATTCCGATGGATGTGTGCTTCGTCTCTCAGCTCAAGAGATGTTGCTATGTCTCATTCCGTGGGTTAATCCTGAGTTGTTCGACCTTCGAGAAGAACAATTCTTTTAGGGTCTTTCCTTTCCTCTCGTTGTCATGATAGTTGGAGTTCTCAAGGCAAGACTTCGAGACAATGATGGTGAACGAATCAACGTTCAATTGAAGTGCAACCTGGATCGTGAAGATTGTGCTAGTTGGCGTTCCCCCTTCACCTTACCCTACGCTTGATTCACGGGACGAGATTTTTGTTTAGTGGGGGTGAGTTGTCACAGCCCTAGAATTTGTTTGTCATTAGTTGCATTAAGGCATTCATGCATCATGTTTAAAGTTCATGAAACTTGAACTGGGGATGACAAACCCTAGCACTAAATAAAATGCAATTAGGATCAAAATAAAAATATTTTCAATAAACCCAGAATGCCCTTTAGGAAAGTTCATTATTTTGTTAAAGGTGAAAACCCCTGCCAACAATGATGCACATATTTCTAGGCCATTCTGGATTTTTGAATTAAATCCTATTGTATTTGACCTTGGGCATTTAAATACTATAAATAATTTAAATGTTCAAATAAATGTTGGAAATTGTTAAGGGTCACTGAAATAATTCAGAAAGCACCCATAATTGTTTCCAGGATTTTATAAAATGATTTGATATTTTAAATCAAATCAAAACAAACTACAGAAAATAGAAAACAGAATTAAATAGAAAAAAAAGGAGAGAGAAGCCCAGCCACTTACCTGGCGCCCACTCACCTGGCCCAGCTCCTCCAGCGGCCTAGCCCGCCACCGCTACCCCCCCTGTCGCCTTCCTCCTCTGCCAGGAGGACGGGCACGTGCCCGGCGCGCGCGGCCACGCGCCCCGGCCACCTCCTCCCTGCTTGGCTGCCTCCTCCTCCTCTGGACGCCTCCCCCGAGCGCCACGCACCTCCCTGCCTCTCTCCCTCACTCTCCCGCGCTCTCACCCCCTTCCCTGGATCTCTCCCTCTCTCACCCGAGAGTCGCCGCCGACGTCGCTCGCAACCACCGCGGCCACAGCCACTTCCTCGCTCCCTCTCTGCGTACCCGAGCTCAGCCCGGACCCCAAGCCCCTCTACGACGACCCACCGAAGCCCGGATGCCCCAAGACGATGCCGCGGCGCTTCTTCCCCGACCACGGCCGCCAGATGCCGCCGTCCGATTCATCCTCTCCGTCATCTCCCCGAGCACGCCGACCTGCTCTTCGAACTCACTGTGAGCTCCTACGCCTCCCCTCTCTCTTCTCCGCATCGATTGCGCCCTGTAGCCTCGGTCCCACCGGAGCCGGAGCTTGCTTGCCGCCGGCCATGTCGCCGCCGTAGCCACCATTGCCTAGAGCTGCAACCGAGCACGTGGTCGTGCTCAGTGCAACCCCAGGAGGTCGTAACACCCCTCTTTGCCTCCTGTCGTGCTCCCTAACCCCGAAACCTAGTTCACCCGAACACCGGCGCCGCCGCGAGCTCCATTCCGACGAACCCCGGCCACCCCCGCACCTCCCGTTGGTCCCCCTAGATGCGCACGGGCACGGGCTACCTCCTGGTGCCCTTGGCGCGTCGATCCGTCGCCTCTGGCGTAACTCCGGCGAGCCACCGCCGCTCTGGGTCGTCGCCGTCGTCCAACCGCCGGCGAATCCGACGTGGCCGGTCATTAGGGCCTAACCACCCCGCTAACCCAGGCCTAGGGCCACTGACAGGTGGGCCCTACCGTTTAATTAACCCGGCCAACAATTTAGTTAAGTTAATTAAACTCTGTTAAATCACTGTGTAGCTGACATGTGGGTCCCACAGGTCAGATTTGACCTGGACAACGCCGTTGACTTGCTGACGTCACTGTGAAGTCATGCTGACGCAGTAATAGGTTTTCTGGATTTATTTTTATTCAGGAATTTCAGAAAATGATTAAAACTTCAAAAATTCATAGAAAATTAACCGTAACTCCAAATGAAATAAATTATATATGAAAAATTATCATAAAAATTCAAGGAATCCATCTGTACCATTTTCATGCATGTTTGAACAATGTTTGTCCTCTGTTTTGGACAAAACAAATAAAGGGCATTTAAATAACCATATATGGAGTTGGAATTTGAATCATGTATTCAAACCAACTTCATTTTAATCATAGCTAGGTGCATTAGCCCAAAACACATTCATATTGCCATGTCATAGCATGCATCATATTGTGCATTGCATTGATCGTGCTTCTTCTGTGTTTGCCGGTGTTGTTCCCCCTCGATAGACGTTGTACCGATGATGTGATCATTGACACTGATGAAGACTCAATGTTATCTTCAGAAGTGCCAGGCAAGCAAAACCCCCTTGTTCATTCCGATACAATCCCCATCTCTCGCTCCTGCTCTCTTTTACTGCATTAGGACAACACCGATTCAACTGTTACATGCTGCGATAATTGAACCCCTTTATCCTCTGCATGACCTGTCATTGCCACAGTAAATAGATGAAACCCACTAGCATGAGTAGGAGTTGTTTGAGCCCTGATGTGCCTACTAATTCATGCTTGTTTGTCATGCCTGCTACTGCTTAGAGTTGAGTCAGGTCTGATTCATCGGGAATGAATCAGAGGTGTGTGAACATGTCCTACTATGTGTGAGCTAAGTGTGTGAACATGATTTGGTAAAAGGTATCGGTGAGAGGCCATGTAGGAGTACATGGTGGGTTGTCTCATTGAAGCCGTCCTCAGGAACTGAGTTCTGTATTTGTGATCCATGATTCAGCTACTACCATACATTGGGCCCTGAAATATGACCCCGCTCGACTTCTTATTCACCCTTGTCCTCTGTCTAGGAGTTGCAAGTAGTATCTGGTGTTTGTAGTATGCTGGAGGCCGTGGACAGCGCTGACCGTAGGGGTGGGCTGTGATGCGGTAGGCACGTGACCGGGTATACCGGGCGCCCGTTTGGTGTCACGGAACCCTGTTCACATCGTTTGGGGCTGTGAGCGAAACTCCGGCCGGATCTCCTCATGGATGGAACCTGAATAGGCGATAAACCTGGACTAGAGACTTGAGTGTTTAGGTAGGTCGTGGTCTACACCCACGTCGGCTTTCGCTTGAAGTCTGTCAAGCACATGTCGTGTGCAGACGCTAAGTGGTGGAAACATGTATGAAGAAGTACACCCCTGCATGGTTAACATCATCTATTCCAATAGCCGTGTCCGCAGTAAAGGACTTCTGGGTTGCTTATATCAGTTCATAGACAAGTGAAAGTGGATACCCTAAAATACGCAAGATAAGCGTGAGTGCTATGGATGGCGTTCTCGTAGGGAGACGGGAGCCGATCCATAGTGGTGTATTGATATGGTGAATATGTGGACTCGTGTGCGCCACCTCA
Organism: Triticum aestivum; assembly: GCF_018294505.1. Classification (NCBI taxonomy): domain Eukaryota; kingdom Viridiplantae; phylum Streptophyta; class Magnoliopsida; order Poales; family Poaceae; genus Triticum; species Triticum aestivum. The sequence continues at coordinate 71,177,400 of NC_057810.1, read as the reverse complement.
AAAGAGTTGCTTGCGGTCGTAGTTTAGGATAGCCACAGAGTCAAAGCTGGCTTGCTGCAGTTAAACCCCACCATCCCCTTTGTTGATAATGATGCATATGTAGTTAGTTCTGATGTAAGTCTTGCTGGGTAGATTTATACTCACGTTTGCCTATTTTTATGTTTTTGCAGAGAGACTTCGGTCTCGCTAGTAGTTCCACGTGGACTTTGACGTTTAGCTTGTTACCTCAGCTATGATCTTGTGCCTCGGCAGGATTTGGTAGATAGTCAGGCTTCTCAGCCTTTTCCATTTATAGATGTCTGTACCCAGACATGATAGCTTCCGCTTGTGCTTTGATTTGTATGCTCTGAATGTTGGGTCGTGAGACCCCTGTTTGTAATATCTCGCTCCTCGGAACCTATTGATTAAATACTTGAGTTGTAGAGTCATGTTGTGATGCCATGTTGTATTTGCACATATCGAGCATATTGTGTGTATGTTATTGGAATGCTTGGTATGTGTGGGATCTGGCTATCTAGTTGTTTATCTTTAGTAGCCTCTCTTACCGGGAAATGTCTCCTAGTGTTTCCACTGAGCCATGGTAGCTTGCTACTGCTTCGGAACACTTAGGCTGGCCAGCATGTGTCCTTCTTCGTTCCTGGGTCTGTCCCTTCGGGAAATGTCACACGGTGAATACCGGAGTCCTGTTAGCCCGCAACATCCCGATTCACCGGAGTCCTGCTAGCCCAGTGCTACAGCCTGGATTCACTCGCTGATGACCGACACGTTCGATGTTGGGTCATGGATGCCTGTCCCTGTAAGTTTGTGCCACTTTGGGTTTACGACTAGCCATGTCAGCACGGGCTCCTTATCATATGGATGCTAGCGACACTATCATATACGTGTGCCAAAAGACGCAAACGGTCCCGGGCAAAGGTCAGGCGACACCCGTGGGAATACCGTGCGTGAGGTCGCAAAGTGATATGAGGTGTTACATGCTAGATCGATGTGGCATTGAGTCGGGGTCCTGACAGCGTTGGTGGAACATAAGCAGTGCTAGGGATGTAGGGTTCCACCTGACAGGGATGTTGAGTTCGTAATAGACCTTATTCCAGGAACCGTCCCGATTGCTAGAAGACCTTATAAGATGGCACCACTAGAGCTAGCCGAGCTTAAGAAACAACTCGATGAGTCCTTGAAAAAGGGTTTCATCTGACCTAGTTCATCTCCATGGGCTTGCCCCGTCCTCTTCGTCAAGAAGAAGGATGGTACGGACCGGATGGTTGTAGATTATTGACCTGTCAATTTGGTCACAATCAAGAACAAATATCCACTCCCCAGGATCAACGACCTGTATGATCAGCTCGCTGGATCCTCAATCTTCTCCAAAATGGATTTGAGGTTGGGCTACCATCAAATCAAAATCAGGAACGGGGACATTCCTAAAACGGCCTTTGTTACTCGTTATGGCCAATACGAGTACACCGTCATGTCCTTCGGTTTAACCAACGCTCCAGCCACCTTTTCTCGGTTAATGAACTCAATCTTCATGGAGTATTTGGATAAATTCGTCGTTGTTTACCTCGATGATATACTCATCTACTCCAAGAACGAGGAAGAACATGCCGAACATCTAAGGCTAGTGTTGAAGAAACTTCGAGAGCATCGCCTTTATGCCAAGTTTTCTAAATGTGAATTTTGGTTGTCAGAAGTGACCTATCTGGGTCATGTAATATCTGGTAAAGGTATTGCTGTTAACCCTGAGAGAGTTCAAGCCGTCCTTAATTGGACTCCACCTGAATTGGTCAAGCAAGTTCGGAGTTTTCTGGGCTTAGCGAGCTATTGCCGTCGCTTTGTCGAAAATTTCTCCAAAGTTGCTAAACCTCTAACCGAACTCCTCAAGAAAGATAGAAAGTTCGAATGGACTCCACAATGTGAGCACAGCTTTCGGTAACTGAAAAGACGCCTGACTTCTGCTCCCGTACTGGTACCGCCAGACTTCTCTAAGGACTTTGTTATCTACTGCGACGCCTCGCGACAAGGACTAGGTTGCATTCTCATGCAAGATCGACACGTAATTGCTTACGCTTCACGGCAATTGCACCCACATGAGGAGAATTATCCTACTCATGATCTAGAGCTTGCAGCTGTAGTCTATGCACTTAAAACCTGGCGACATTACCTTCTCGGTAATCGTTGCGAAATATTCACTGATCACCAAAGTCTGAAGTATATCTTCACCCAACCGGATTTCAATCTCAGGCAAAGACGTTGGGTTGAGTTGATCACAGATTTCGACTTAGGAATAACTTACACCCCAGGGAAAGCCAACGTCATGGCTGATGCGCTAAGTCGTAAATCTTATTGTAACAACCTGATGTTACAACAAAGTCAACCGCTTCTCCATGAGGAATTTAGGAAGCTTAACCTTCACATTGTTAATCAAGGATTTCTTTCCACCTTGGTGGCGAAACCTACTCTTACAGTCAAATCATCGCTGCCCAAAAGCGAGATAAGGGAATATCTAAAATCAAGGAGAACATTGCTAGCGGAGGTGCTAGTTGTTTCTCCACAAATGATCATGGTGTTGTGTACTTTGAGAACCGTTTAGTGGTTCCCAAGAACCAGCATCTACGGCAGTTGATCCTTAAGGAGGCTCATGAATCTCCTCTCACCATTCATCCCGGTAGTACCAAGATGTATCAGGACCTACGCCAGAGGTTTTGGTGGACTAGGATGAAGAGAGAAATTGCTCAGTATATTGCTAATTGCGACGTCTGCCGTCGTGTAAAAGCAGAGCATCAACGGCCTGCTGGCACCCTTCAACCCTTAGCTATTCCTGAATGGAAATGGGATAAAATTGGTATGGATTTCATTACCGGTTTTCCCAGGACCAAGAGAGGGAATAATGCTATCTTCGTCGTTGTCGATCGTCTTTCCAAAGTGGCCCATTTCTTACCTGTTCGTGAGAGTATAACCGCTAGTCAGTTGGCAGACTTATACATCTCCCGAATCGTGTCTCTCCATGGTGTTCCTTTGGAAATTAACTCGGATCGAGGAAGTCTTTTCACCTCTCGATTTTGGGAAAGTTTCCAAAATGCTATGGGAACCCGCCTTTCCTTTAGCACCGCTTTTCACCCTCAATCGAGTGGTCAAGTAGAACGCGTCAACCAGATCTAGAAGACATGCTTCGAGCCTCTGTTATCTCATTCGGAATGGAGTGGGAGAAATGCCTTCCATTTGCCGAATTTGCTTACAACAACAGCTATCAATCTAGCTTGGGTAAAGCCCCTTTTGAAGTTCTCTATGGACGACGGTGTCGAACACCCCTTAACTGGTCAGAAACCGGGGAAAGACAATTCTTTGGCCCGGATATGATTCAGGAAGCAGAAGAGCAAGTTCGCATCGTTCGTGAAAAGTTGAAAACAGCCCAATCTCGTCAAAAGAGTCAATATGACCGAAAACATAAGGCTATGACTTTCGAGGTTGACGAGAAGGCTTACCTTCGGGTTACTCCTCTGAAGGGAACCCATCGTTTCGGTATCAAAGGCAAATTGGCTCCTCGTTACATTGGACCTTTTCGTATTCTCGCTAAACGAGGAGAAGTTGCCTACCAGTTGGAACTACCTCCGCATCTCTCCAGAGTCCACGATGTCTTCCACGTTTCTCAACTCAGGCGTTGCTTCTCGGATCCTATCCGTGGAGTGGACCACGAAACGCTTGATCTCCAAGATAATCTCACGTATCGAGAGTACCCCATTCGTATCCTCGATCAGGCCGAGCGTACCACTCGACGTCATAATATCAAGTTTCTCAAAGTTCAATGGTCGCACCATTCTGAGGATGAAGCAACTTGGGAAAGGGAGGATCGTCTTCGACTCGAGTATCCCGCCCTTCTTTCCGGAGGAACCCAAATCTCGGGACGAGATTCTTTTGAGTGGGGGTGAGTTGTCACACCCTAGCTAGTTCATGCATTAGAGTGTTGCATCATGTTTATTCTTTCATCAGAAACCTGAAATGGGGATGACAGAACCCCCAGCCCCCTCTGAAACCAACTAGGGTTTACTAAAAACTTTTTCAATGAACCTGAAATGCCCTTCTAAAATGCCCATCATTTTTGTCTTGGTTCAGAACCTCTGCCAAAAGTGATGCACATTTTCCTAGGCCATCTTAGGGTTTTTGAATTAAATCATAAATATTTGAATTTGGGCATTTAAAATTATATAAAATATTTAAATGCTCAAATATCTCCAAACTAAAATGTTTCATGTTGGAAATAATCCAACTATGGACCAGGAGTAGTTTGGTGATTTTAGGAGTTGCCTAAGTATTTTTATTAATTCAACAAAGTTGCAGAAGTATTAAAAAACAGAAAACAGAAAAAATAGAAAAACTTACCTGGCGCCCAGCACCCGGCCCACCTGCCGGCCCAGCCCAGCGCCGCTCCAGCGAGCTGCTTGCCGGCCAGGCAGGCAGGCAGGTGCCCGACGGCGACCGCAGCGCGCGCCACGCAGCTGGCTGCCGCCCTGCTCCACCTCCTCGCCTCGGGGCTGGATGGATGAGCTCCACGCAGCGCCGTGAACCCGCAGGACACCTCCATTCTCCCCCAACCCCTCTCTCTCGCGCTCCCCCGCCATGGCCGACGCCATCGCCGCCACCCCCTCGCCGTAGCCACGCCCTCCGTCAACCCCACGCCGTGCCGCCGTGTCCAGGAGCTCCGCTACCCTCCTCTCCTTCGAGCAAGCCGAGCCCCGAGCGCTCGCAAGGCCCGAGCCCACCGCATCGACCTCGACCGAACCGCCGTCGCCGGAGATCCCCTTCAACGCCGTCGTCGCTCCGGTCCGTCCCCGGCCGCACCAAGGGCTTCGTCGAACTCCCCGTGAGCTTAGCCATCTTCCCCTCCCTTCTTTCTTGCTCCCGAGCCGTGTAGCGACCTCCCGGAGCTCAACCGCACCCACCGCCGCGGAGCTCGTCGCCGACGTGCTCCCGGTCATCCTCCGGCCACTCCACGGTGTCCATCATGCTCACCGCGTCACGTAGCACCTAACTAGCTACTCCCCGCACCTCACCGACCCCTCTTGCGTCAAGTTCGACTTCGGCCGAACTCCGGTGGCCGCCAAAGTCGTCGCCGGCGCCAACTCCGGCCACCCCGACCCCAACGGACTCCACCAAGAGCTGCGGTTCGTCCTCAGCTCCTCTCCGGTGGCCTCCGCGGCTCGTTTGGTTGCCGGAACGGCAAAAACCACTTCCGCCGCCGCGTCGGGCTCGCCGGCGGCTAAACGCCGGTGCAGCCGACCCGGGTTTGACCACGGGTGGGCCCTGGTTGACTCTCCTGAGTCAATGACAGGTGGGGCCCAGCCCTGTTAACTAATTAGGATTAGTTTAAATTAATTTTAGTTTAATTAATCACACTGACACGCGGGACCCACTGTCAGGTTTGACCCGGACGTGTCCCGTTGACCTGCTGATGTCACACTGACGTCAGGCTGACGCAGTAATTGATTTTCTGGATTTAATCTAATATAGGAAATTCCAGAATATAGTTTAAACTTCAAAAATTCATAACTTTTAATCTGTAACTCCAAATCAGACAAGTTATATATGAAAAATGATCAGAAAAATCCAATCTATCCATCTGTACTATTTTCATGCATGATTAAACAAGTTAACTTGATGTTTAATGCAGAACAAGGAAAAACACTTTAAAGGGCCATGTATGAGTTTGAAATTTGAATCTTTGATTCAAATTGGTTCAAACCCTTCTGGTCTTAGTTGCATTAGCCCAACACACTCATATTGCCATGTTTCATGCATGCATCATATTGTTGCACATTGTTTGGTGATGGTTGTGTATCGGTGTTCTTTGCGGCAGGTTCTGCCTCCGAGGAGTACCGTGATTACCCTAACGAAGAACCGTATCAGTGCATCGAACCATCAGGCAAGCAACCAACCATTTGATCATATCGATACAATCCCATGTTCTCGCTCCTGCTCTCTTTTACTGCATTAAGACAACGCGTTTCAAACTGCTGTGTGCTACGGTAGTTGAACCCACTTCCTCTGCATGACCTGTCATTGCCACAGTAACTAGATGAAACCCACTAGCATGTGTAGGAGTTGATTGAGCCATATGTATGTGTTGTTCCTACCTTGCTATGCCTGCTATGCTTAGAGTCGTGTCAGGTCTGGTTCATCTGGGTGATGGGCTAGAGTGAAATGATTATGTCGGTAATGAGAGTGGTGTGGTGAACACGATTTGGTAAAGGTATCGATGAAAGGCCATGTAGGAGTACATGGTGGGTTGTTTCATTGAAGCCGACCTTAAGCACTGAGATCTGTATGTGTGATTTAAGATACAGCTACTACCATGCATTGGGCCCTGAAATATGACCCCGCTCGACTTCTTATTCACCCTAGTCCTCTGTCCAGGAGTTGCAAGTAGTTTCTGGTGTTTGTAGCCTACTGGAGGCCGTGGACAGCGCTGACCGTAGGGGTGGGCTGTGATGCGGTAGGTACGTGGCCGGGTAACCGGCACCCGTTAGGTGTCACGGAACCCTGTTCACATCGTTTGGGGCTGTGAGCGAAACCTCCGGCCGGATCTCCTCATGGATGGAACCCGAATAGGCGATAAACCTGGACTAGAGACTTAGGTGTTTAGGTAGGTCGTGGTCTACACCCACGTCGGCTTTCGCTTGAAGTCTGCCGAGCACATGTCGTGTGCAGACGCTAAGTGGTGGAAACATGTATGAAGAAGTACACCCCTGCAGGGTTATCATGATCTATTCGAATAGCCGCGTCCGCGGTAAAGGACTACTTGGTTGCCTATACAGTTCATAGACAAGTAAATGGAAACTACTAAAAGCCTCAAGATAAGTGTGAGTGCCGAGGATGGCTCTTCCGTAGGAAGACGGAGGTGGATCCTCGGTAGTGTATTGAAGTGGTGAGTAGTGGACTCGTGTACGCAAAACCATTTCAAGTTGGAGTCTCGTAGGATAGCCTAGCCAAGAGTCAAAGCTGGCTTGCTGCAACAACTCCACCAACCCTTCTTGATAATGTGCATGTATGTAGGATCTGATGTAAGTCTTGCTGAGTACCTTTGTACTCATGTTGCTATAATTTACATTTTTACAGAAGACGCTGCAACCCCTTCTGATGGGTTCTTCGTAGACGTTGACATCAATGAGTAGGCTAAGGCCCAGGTGGTGATCCTGAGCTTGTGAAGGACCACGTAGTATAGCTAGGCTTTCCAAGCCTCTTTTATTTTACTAGTTGTCTGTACTCAGACAAGTTACTTCCGCTGCTGGTTTGTATGACTGTATGACTTGAATGCTGGGTCGTGTGACCCGTACCTATGTGTATGTTATGTATGGCTCTCTGAGCCTTAAATAAAGTACTTGTGTCGTAGAGTCATGTTGTGATGCCTTGTTGTATTTGCACATATCGAGCATATTGTGTGTATGATTGAAATGCTTGGTATGTGTGGGATCTGACTATCTAGTTGTTTATCTTTAGTAGCCTCTCTTACCGGGAAATGTCTCCTAGTGTTACCACTGAGCCATGGTAGCTTGCTACTGCTCTGGAACACTTAGGCTGGCCGGCATGTGTCCTTCTTCGTTCCTGTGTCTGTCCCTTCGGGGAAATGTCACGCATTGAGTATCGGAGTCCTGTTAGCCCGCTACAGCCCGGTTTACCGGAGTCCTGCTAGCCCAGTGCTACAGCCCGGACCCACTTGCTGATGACCGACACATTCGTTGCTGGGTCATGGATGCCTGTCCCTGTAAGTCTGTGCCACTTTGGGTTTATGACTAGCCATGTCAGCCCGGGCTCCTTATCATATGGGTACTAGCGACACTATCATATACGTGTGCCAAAAGACGCAAACGGTCCCGGGCAAAGGTAAGGCGACTCCCGTGGGAATACCGTGCGTGAGGCCGCAAAGTGATATGAGGTGTTACATGCTAGACCTATGTGGCATCGAGTCGGGGTCCTGACAGCGTTGGTATCAGAGCTTGACTGCATGTAGGATTACCAAGCCAAACTGGTCGAAGTTGAGTCTAGAAATGCTTTAGTTATATAAAGGAATTGATTGTGGGATGGAACGTAAGGCTCTTTTTACTCCTTATACCTTATGCCCTTCTGATCTGAGTCATCTTATCTTTCCTACGGGGTTAAGGAACCAAGCTTATTCTTCTTTCTATTAGGATCACGTGTTAGTAATCCGTAGATTTATAAGATTGTTGGATTTAAGCTTGAGTTCAGTTCCTACGACTTCCGTATGTTAATTATTGATCTCGAGACCTTGATATTGTGCTTCTGAGTGGTTACGCCACCATTTTTGTGAATGTCTCAAATCTTTTCTGAGCATTTACAGCCGCTATGCTGTCCGAGTCATCCCAGGTTTCTAAATAGTGTGATGCATTTGCAAAATCCTTTCCCTCTGGTTTCGATGTTCCTTTATGCCAGCTCAATCACACTAATTGTTGAGTTGAGGTATTCTATTGCCTTGACATTTATGTTGGAGTTATTATTATGACCCTAGGTGTTTTAGGGAGTCACCTAGTAATCTAGCAATGTTTTGTGTTCCTAGTGTGAAGATTCTGGCCATCATTCTCGAAAGCATCCCGTGGTGCTACTTAGTAGTAGGCATTCTACTCCTGGATTCTGAACCCGAGATTCACTCTACTTACTTCATGTTGATAGGGTTTGCTAGTTCCTTTAGGATATTAGTAACCTTTGCAATAGTCCTCGAGGTTCGTGGTACATCCTTCTTCCAATTACCATGAACCATTCCTGGCAGGAGTTCTTCTGAACCAAGAGATGACAACAAGAGTGCTCTCGATGGGTTCTCCATGCTATATTGTGACTCTGCCAGCTCAACCTTTCTGCATGGGTTATCCGGAAGAATTATGTTGAACTTGGTTCGACATACTAATCTATGCATCCACAACTCAGAAAGTTATATGTTCCTTTGAGTTGTCCCTCTTTAGTTGTCTACTGACCTTCGTCTATCAATTGATAGTCAAGAGTATGTGTGCGTTCGTTCATCGATGCCTATTATTCTTGTGGTCCGTCAAGCCATTCTATCGCGGAATGACTAGGAGAAACAAACTCCAGTACCTCTTCCCTATCCAGGATTGGGTCAAAGAAGTTGTGCTCCGCAGATCAAATTGCTAATCCAGCTTTTGTTCTGCTCTACCTTGGAGTATTACATATGTTATATCGAGATTGTTATAGGAATTGCACACCATCCTATGAACTCTTGGTACAGTGATACTTCTTGCCATCATTGTTCATTCCTCGGTTCCTGTGATATTGTAACTAGAATGCCAATGTCACATCCCTAGCTTCTGGTAATGCTCTAGGCTAGCTTCATGTGTGCATCATGTTTAAATTCTGAAATTTGAACTGAGGAATTTTGGAAGCCTCAAAAACCTTAAATAAAAGAGGGGCAAAAACCCTAGAAATCTCATTCATTGCTCCAAAATGCTCTTCTTAAATGTTTGATAATTTTTGGTAAGGGTTCTGGTCCCAACCAAAATATTGAACATTTTTAAGGAATTATTTTTGGGACTTTGGATTTAATTCATTAGCTATTTGAATTTGAATTATATTCACATAATTAGAATATAATTTCAAATACCCCTGAAATATTTTATAAGCTTTTGGAAAAGTCCATCTAGCAATATAAAATATTCAGAGGAGTTTTTGGCATTGTTTGAATTATTTTTAATTCAAAACAGTGGCAAAAGATTAAATAAGAACAAAACAGAAGAAAAATATAAAACAAACAGAACAAAAAAAAAGGGAGAGCAGCCTACCTGGCGCTTACCTGTCCAGCCCAGCCGGCCCAGCTCCTCCCGCTGGCCCAGCCCACCGCCGCCTCCCTCCCCTGTCGTCTTCCTCCCTGCCAGGGGGACGGGCACGCGCCCGGTGCGCGCGGCCACGCGCCCCGGCCACCTCCTCCCTGCCTGGCTGCCTCCTCCTTCCCTGGTCCCTCCCGCGACGCCACGCGGCCCCCTCGACCCTCCCTCACTCTCCCGTATCTCTCCCTCCATCCCTATCCCCCTCTGCTCTCTCTCTCTCGCGATCGACCACGAGCACCCGAGAGCACCGACGAGCTCCACCGCGGCCAGTGTCCACCCCTCGCCTCGTCGATGCTTCCAGAAGAACCGTCGCGCCTTCCTCTTCGTCTCCACCAACTCACGTGACGCCGGGTGGACCGCAGCGTCGTCCCTATCGCCTTCATCGCCGCATCTGTCCGGCGATCGCCGCGGTCGATTCGCCGCCTCCGACGCCTCCCCGAGACCACCGAGCTGCTCATCGACCTTGCTGTGAGCCTCCGTGCAGAACCCCTCTCTTTCCCCTCGCGTTTGCGAGCTCTAGGCCATAGCTCCGCCGCGGCCGAACTCCGGCCGCCGCTGACCTCGTCGCCGCCGTCACTGCAGCCGCTTGAGCTCGTTTCGGAGCGTGTCACCGCACTCAGGAAGCCACCAGGAGCCTAACGCATATCCTAACTCGCCCTCCCGTGCACCACAGCACCAACCCCGCACTCACCGAACTCCGGCGCCGCCGCGAGCTCCGTTCCGGCGAGCCCCGGCGTTCCTGTAGCCTCCCACCTACCTCATCAGATGCGGGAGAGCCCGGGCTACGCCCCGGTGCCCTCAGTCGCCGCCTTCGTCGCCTTTAGCGCAAGTCCGGCGTGTCCCCGCCGTACTCTGTGGTCGCCGTCGGCTAATCTCCGGCCAGCTGACGTGGCTGGCTTAATTAGCCACTAACCACCGCATCGTGTCACAGACAGCCGGGCCCCACCGCCTAACTAACCGGCTAACTAAAATAGATTAGGTTTAATCTAATTGCAGTGGCCCCACGCGTCAGCTTTGACCACGCTGACGTGGCCTTTGACCCGGCCCCACCTATCATTGACACTAACTAGCCCTGTGCCACTGACGTGTGGCCCCCACACGTCAGGTTTGACCTGGACCCGCCCGTTGACCTGCTAACGTCACTATGAGGTCATGATGACGCAATAATTCCTTTCTGGAATTAAAATAAATCAGGAAATGATTTATAAATTTCAGAAAATGCCTAAAACTTCTAAAATTCATAGAAATTCAACCGTAACTCCAAATTAAATAAATTATATATGAAAAATTATCAGAAAAATTCAAGGAATCCATCTGTACCATTTTCATGCATGTTAGAACAACCTATCACTACTTTTTAGGACAAATGAAGTGAATGGCATTTGAATAATCACATATGGAGTTTAAATTTGAATCTTGTATTCAAACCAACTTCATTTAACTTGTTGCTAGTTGCATTAGCCCAAAACACATTCGTTTTGCCATGTCATGATCATGCATCATATTGTGCATTGCATTGATTGTGTTCTCTTCTGTGTTGCCGGTATTTGTCCCCTCTCGGTAGACGATGTTCCGACGTTGTGATCGTTGACACTGATGAAGACTCAATGTTATCTTCAGAAGTGCCAGGCAAGCAAAACCCCCTTGTTCATTCCGATAAAATCCCACTCTCTCGCTCCTGCTCTCTTTTACTTCATTAGGACAACAACGACATATTTGTTACTTGTTGCGGTAGCTGAACCCCTTTATCCTTTGCATGACCTGTCATTCCACAGTAAATAGATGAAACCCACTAGCATGAGTAGGAGTTGTTTGAGCCCTGTTGTGCCTACTCATTCATGCTTGTTTGTCATGCCTGCTACTGCTTAGAGTTGAGTCAGGTCTGATTCCTCGGGTATGAATCAGAGGTGTGTGAACATGTCCTACTGTGTGTGAGCTAAGTGTGTGAACACGATTTGGTAAAGGTAGCGGTGAGAGGCCATGTAGGAGTACATGGTGGGTTGTCTCATTGAAGCCGTCCTCAGGAACTGAGTTCTGTGTTTGTGATCCATGATTCAGCTACTACCATACATTGGGCCCTGAAATATGACCCCGCTCGACTTCTTATTCACCCTAGTCCTCTGTCCAGGAGTTGCAAGTAGTTTCTGGTGTTTGTAGCTTACTGGAGGCCGTGGACAGCGCTGACCGTAGGGGTGTGCTGTGATGCGGTAGGTACGTGGCACGGTGTACCGGATGCCCGTTTGATATCTCGGGAACCCTGTTCACATCGTTTGGGGCTGTGAGCGAAACTCCGGCCGGATCTCCTCATGGATGGAACCCGAATAGGCGATAAACCTGGACTAGAGACTTGAGTGTTTAGGTAGGTCGTGGTCTACACCCACGTCGGCTTTCGCTTGAAGTCTGCCGAGCACATGTCGTGTGCAGACGCTAATGGTGGAAACATGTATGAAGAAGTACACCCCTGCAGGGTTAACATCATCTATTCGAATAGCCGTGTCCGCGGTAAAGGACTTCTGGGTTGCTTATATCAGTTCATAGACAAGTGAAAGTGGATACTCTAAAATACGCAAGATAAGCGTGAGTGCTATGGATGGCGTTCTCGTAGGGAGACGGGAGCGGATCCATAGTGGTGTATTGGTTGGTGAATATGTGGACTCGTGTGCGCCACCTCAAAAGAGTTGCTTGCAGTCGTAGTTCAGGATAGCCACCGAGTCAAAGCTGGCTTGCTGCAGTTAAACCCCACCATCCCCTTTGTTGATAATGATGCATATGTAGTTAGTTCTGATGTAAGTCTTGCTGGGTACATTTGTACTCACGTTTGCCTATTTTATGTTTTTGCAGAGAGACTTCGGTCTCACTAGTAGTTTCGCGTGGACTTCGACGTTTAGCTTGTTACCTCAGCTACGATCTTGAGCCCTCGGCAGGATCTGGTAGATAGTCAGGCTTCTCAGCCTTTTTCATTTCTAGATGTCTGTACTCAGACATGATAGCTTCCGTTTGTGCTTTGACTTGTATGCTCTGAATGTTGGGTCGTGAGACCCCTGTTTGTAATATCTCGCTCCTCGGAGCCTATTGAATAAATACTTGAAGTCGTAGAGTCATTTTGTGATGCCATGTTGTATTGCACATATCGAGCATATTGTGTGTATGTTATTGAAATGCTTGATATGTGTGGGATCTGACTATCTAGTTGTTTATCTTTAGTAGCCTCTCTTACCGGGAAATGTCTCCTAGTGTTTCCATTGAGCCTTGGTAGCTTGCTACTGCTCCGGAACACTTAGGCTGGCCGGCATGTGTCCTTCTTCGTTCCTGTGTCTGTCCCTTCGGGGAAATGTCACGCGATAAATACCGGAGTCCTGTTAGCCCGCTACAGCCCGGTTCACCGGAGTCCTGCTAGCCCAGTGCTACAGCCTGGATTCACTCGCTGATGACCGACACGTTCGATGCTGGGTCATGGATGCCTGTCCCTGTAAATCTGTGCCACTTTGGGTTTACGACTAGCCATGTCAGCCCGGGCTCCTTATCATATGGATGCTAGCGACACTGTCATATACGAGTGCCAAAAGGCGCAAACGGTCCCGGGCAAAGGTAAGGCGACACCCGTGGGAATATCGTGCGTGAGGCCGCAAAGTGATATGAGGTGTTACATGCTAGACCGATGTGGCATTGAGTCGGGGTCTTGACAGCCAACAAATGAATCATGGCGTGTGAAATCAATATTGTTAGCAACTCTGTTGCTTGGTAGTTAAATGGACGATAACCTCATTCTTAGTGTGTTGATTATTGAATCGTCACCCTAAGATTGATTGTGCTACCTAGTCCCTATTTCTGGTGCACTCCTCGACCAATGAGTTAGGAATTATTTCAAGTCCTCACTCATTTGATCATGTCGTCTTGCCCTCAAAAGCAAGATTGTTCTCGAGCGTAGTAACATACCGGTGGTTCGTGATTTTCTGAAGATCTTCTTGGAAGTGTTACCGGGTTGTTTCCTGACTGTTATGTTGAGCTCGTGATCAAGTTGGTTTCTTGTGAACCACCCTCTCTCCAAGATCGGTGTTAGATATCCCTGAGCTAGTTGGTTAAGCTAGACAACAACTTGGAGAGTTGGAAGATACTCGTAATGTTGTCTTACTCGTGGTTGATCCCTCGAGCATACACCATTATATCTTTTGGGTCTGACCAATGCTATCACTTGTTCACATAATTATGGAATTCCATTTACATGGAAATCTCGATGAGTTGTTGTTGAGCCCATCAGCAGCATTTTGTCTCTCCCATGAGTCATGTTGAACATCAACCTAGTGTTGGAAACTTGTGTAAGCATTTCTTTCTGTTTCGTTCATGAAGCATATGTTTGAATGAAGGTAGTGACTTCCTTTAATTCATGTGCATCTGATGCAAGTTGCCGCCGTGGATTCGAGAAAGTCAATGTTGCTTTCTGTGGAATCATTCCAAATCAGTCATGCACACGTGCGAAGAATTCTGTGGTTTGAAGACTTCCAACCTTCAATCTATGTGTATCCCTAGCACACCAAGCCACTGATTGATTTGTTCAAGGAGAAGGAGTTCCTTCATAAGAGCTAATCCGGACTTATGTAAGGACTTCGATACCCTCGTTGATGGTTCCCACCTGAACTCGGTAGTGTTTTATTGTAAGACTACCACGTGGTCATGCTTGTCTAGGACATCATGTTCACACGTGTGTAGCAGAACCAGCTCATGTTTTGGAGTTTGCTATCGTAGTTCATTTCCCGAGAATCTCGCAACGTTATCTCGTCAAATTGTGTTGCAAACTTTCATTTATCTTCCTAGACTCGATGAGTCTGGAATATCCTGACACCAACCAGATCTGAATCTCAGGAAGATATGATGGTTTGGAACATTTCCCAAGAACTATAATATCGGTCCTTCGAAAACCGGTAAAGTGGATGTCGTGGCCAACACACCCAGCCGGAAGACCTGTTATTATAATATCTTGATTGAGGAAGTTGGCCACCTCCCCATAGGGATTTTGTAGGATTTACTCCCTAGTTGCCCCTATGGATTTTTGTGCTCCCGAAGTCCGATCCTTTTACTTGATGGTCTGGTTACCAAACCATTTCAATAAATGGATTACGCTAGCACATTAAGGAGAGCATTAGAAGTGGAGTGCTAAATGTCTCTCGGTTGATCGTCCAGATTTGCCCTTGGCCTCGCCAAGATGAAGTCTGAGAAAGTGTTATCTTCCTTTGCATCTGCATCATCCATCATCATTCATCATGGTAGCGAGTTGTGTTGCCAGGATCCTTGACACGGATATTGGTAAAATCTTGATGATTGTGGAAATGCTCAAGTTCTTGAGAGCACGCACAAGCGCTACGTGTTGTCATCGGCACTAACTCGGATTCCTCTCAGCTTCCTCGACAATGCTATGACCCTTTCAAACAGTGAATTCACTCTCTATTGTTGGGTTCTTCCCCCAGTTACCAGAATCATTCCCAGCATTTGCATTTTGTTCCCAGCTTGCACCGCCAATGTGCCATTCTACCATGGGTCCCTTCCATTTCCGGTGGTAAGCAAATTCATTCATTACGTTGTCTTCAACAAGGTAATCCACATCATCCAAGTCTGAGTATGCCATTCTACCGACCCCCGCCAATCGATCGTTGTGAATTGCCTTGGGCTGGTATGAAGAGTTTCAATGATCTCTGAATCAAAGGTAATTCTTTTTGCCACTTAAGGGGATATATCTACGAGTCACCATCCCTAAGATGCCTCGTTGTGGTATCATGGCAACTCAACTCCTCGCTACGTTGACAATCAACTACCACCTTCTTAAGCGTGAAATTGTTGTCCACCTAGTGAACCTTCGTCATCTGCTTCACTCCATTCCTATGGATGTGTGCTTCGTCTCTCAGCTCGAGAGATGTTGCTATGTCTCATTCCGTGGGTTAATCCTGAGTTGTTCGACCTTCGAGAAGAACAATTCTTTTAGGGTCTTTCCTTTCCTCTCGTTGTCATGATAGTTGGAGTTCTCAAGGCAAGACTTCGAGACAATGATGGTGAACGAATCAACGTTCAATTGAAGTGCAACCTGGATCGTGAAGATTGTGCTAGTTGGCGTTCCCCCTTCACCTTACCCTACGCTTGAATCTCGGGACGAGATTTTTGTTTAGTGGGGGTGAGTTGTCACAGCCCTAGAATTTGTTTGTCATTAGTTGCATTAAGGCATTCATGCATCATGTTTAAAGTTCATGAAACTTGAACTGGGGATGACAAACCCTAGCACTAAATAAAATGCAATTAGGATCAAAATAAAAATATTTTCAATAAACCCAGAATGCCCTTTAGGAAAGTTCATTATTTTGTTAAAGGTGAAAACCCCTGCCAACAATGATGCACATATTTCTAGGCCATTCTGGATTTTTGAATTAAATCCTATTGTATTTGACCTTGGGCATTTAAATACTATAAATAATTTAAATGTTCAAATAAATGTTGGAAATTGTTAAGGGTCACTGAAATAATTCAGAAAGCACCCATAATTGTTTCCAGGATTTTATAAAATGATTTGATATTTTAAATCAAATCAAAACAAACTACAGAAAATAGAAAACAAAATTAAATAGAAAAAAAGGAGAGAGAAGCCCAGCCACTTACCTGGCGCCCACTCACCTGGCCCAGCTCCTCCAGCGGCCCAGCCCGCCACCGCTACCCCCCCCCCCCCCCGTCGCCTTCCTCCTCTGCCAGGAGGACGGGCACGCGCCCGGTGCGCGCGGCCACGCGCCCCGGCCACCTCCTCCCTGCTTGGCTGCCTCCTCCTCCTCTGGACGCCTCCCCCGAGCGCCACGCACCTCCCTGCCTCTCTCCCTCACTCTCCCGCGCTCTCACCCCCTTCCCTGGATCTCTCCCTCTCTCACCCGAGAGTCGCCGCCGACGTCGCTCGCAACCACCGCGGCCACAACCACTTCCTCGCTCCCTCTCTGCGTACCCGAGCTCAGCCCGGACCCCAAGCCCCTCTACGTCGACCCACCGAAGCCCGGATGCCCCAAGACGATGCCGCGGCGCTTCTTCCCCGACCACGGCCGCCGGATGCCGCCGTCCGATTCATCCTCTCCGTCATCTCCCCGAGCACGCCGACCTGCTCTTCGAACTCACTGTGAGCTCCTACGCCTCCCCTCTCTCTTCTCCGCCTCGATTGCGCCCTGTAGCCTCGATCCCACCGGAGCCGGAGCTTGCTTGCCGCCGGCCATGTCGCCGCCGGAGCCACCGTTGCCTAGAGCTGCAACCGAGCACGCGGTCGTGCTCAGTGCAACCCCAGGAGGTCGTAACACCCCTCTTTGCCTCCTGTCGTGCTCCCTAACCCCGAAACCCAGTTCACCCGAACGCCGGCGCCGCCGCGAGCTCCATTCCGGCGAACCCCGGCCACCCCCGCACCTCCCGTTGGTCCCCCTAGATGCGCACGGGCACGGGCTACCTCCTGGTGCCCTTGGCGCGTCGATCCGTCGCCTCTGGCGTAACTTCGGCGAGCCACCGCCGCTCTGGGTCGTCGCCGTCGTCCAACCGCCGGCAAATCCGACGTGGCCAGTCATTAGGGCCTAACCACCCCGCTAACCCAGGCCTAGGGCCACTGACAGGTGGGCCCTACCGTTTAATTAACCCGGCCAACCATTTAGTTAAGTTAATTAAACTCTGTTAAATCACTGTGCAGCTGACATGTGGGTCCCACAGGTCAGATTTGACCTGGACAATGCCGTTGACTTGCTGACGTCACTGTGAAGTCATGCTGACGCAGTAATAGGTTTTCTGGATTTATTTTTATTCAGGAATTTCGAAAAATGATTAAAACTTCAAAAATTCATAGAAAATTAACCGTAACTCCAAATGAAATAAATTATATATGAAAAATTATCAGAAAAATTCAAGGAATCCATCTGTACCATTTTCATGCATGTTTGAACAATGTTTGTCCTCTGTTTTGGACAAAACAAATAAAGGGCATTTAAATAACCATATATGGAGTTGGAATTTGAATCATGTATTCAAACCAACTTCATTTTAATCATAGCTAGGTGCATTAGCCCAAAACACATTCATTTTGTCATGTCATGATCATGCATCATATTGTGCATTGCATTGATTGTGTTCCCTTCTGTGTTGCCGGTATTTGTCCCCTCTCGATAGACGTGATACCGATGATGTGATCGTTGACACTGATGAAGACTCAATGCTATCTTCAGAAGTGCCAGGCAAGCAAAACCCCCTTGTTCATTCCGATACAATCCTACTCTCTCGCCCTGCTCTCTTTTACTGCATTAAGACAACAACAATTCAACTGTTACTTGCTGCGGTAGCTGAACCCCTTTATCCTTTGCATGACCTGTCATTCCACAGTAAATAGATGAAACCCACTAGCATGAGTAGGAGTTGTTTGAGCCCTGTTGTGCCTACTCATTCATGTTTGTTTGTCATGCCTGCTATTGCTTAGAGTTGTGTCAGGTCTGATTCACCCGGGATGAATCAGAGGTGTATGAACATGTCCTACTGTGTGTGAGCTAAGTGTGTGAATACGATTTGGTAAAGGTAGCGGTGAGAGGCCATGTAGGAGTACATGGTGGGTTGTCTCATTGCAGCCGTCCTCAGGAACTGAGTTCTGTGTTTGTGATCCATGACTCGGCTACTACCATATATTGGGCCCTGAAATATGACCCCGCTCGACTTCTTAATCACCCTTGTCCTCTGTGCAGGAGTTGCAAGTAGTTTCTTGTGTTTGTAGTATGCTGGAGGCCGTGGGCAGCGCTGACCGGAGGGGTGGGCTGTGATGCGGTAGGCACGTGGCCGGGTATACCGGGCGCCCGTTTGGTGTCATGGAACCCTGTTCACATCGTTTGGGGCTGTGAGCGAAACTCCGGCCGGATCTCCTCATGGATGGAACCCGAATAGGCGATAAACCTGGACTAGAGACTTGAGTGTTTAGGTAGGTCGTGGTCTACACCCACGTCGGCTTTCGCTTGAAGTCTGCCGAGCACATGTCGTGTGCAGACGCTAAGTGGTGGAAACATGTATGAAGAAGTACACCCCTGCAGGGTTAACATCATCTATTCGAATAGTCGTGTCCGTGGAAAAGGACTTCTGGGTTGCTTATATCAGTTCATAGACAAGTGAAAGTGGATACCCTAAAATACACAAGATAAGCGTGAGTGCTATGGATGGCGTTCTCGTAGGGAGACGGGAGCGGATCCATAGTGGTGTATTGATATGGTGAATATGTGGACTCGTGTGCGCCACCTCAAAAGAGTTACTTGCAGTCGTAGTTTAGGATAGCCACCGAGTCAAAGCTGGCTTGCTGCAGTTAAACTCCACCATCCCCTTGTTGAGAATGATGCATATGTAGTTAGATCTGATGTAAGTCTTGCTGGGTACATTTGTACTCACGTTGCTTAATTTATGTTTTTGCAGAGAGACTTCAGTCTCGCTAGTAGTACCGCGTGGACTTCGACGTTTAGCTTGTTACCTCAGCTACGATCTTGTGCCCTCGGCAGGATTTGGTAGATAGTCAGGCTTCTCAGCCTTTTTCATTTATAGATGTCTATACTCAGACATGATAGCTTCCGCTTGTGCTTTGACTTGTATGCTCTGATTGTTGGGTCATGAGACGCATGTTTGTAATATCTCGCTCCTCGGAGCCTATTGAATAAAATATTTGAGTCGTAGAGTCATGTTGTGATGCCATGTTGTATTTGCACATATCGAGCATATTGTGTGTATGTTATTGAAATGCTTGGTATGTGTGGGATCTGGCTATCTAGTTGTTTATCCTTAGTAGCCTCTCTTACCGGGAAATGTCTCCTAGTGCTTCCACTGAGCCATGGTAGCTTGCTACTACTCCGGAACACTTAGGCTGGCCGGCATGTGTCCTTCTTCGTTCATGTGTCTGTCCCTTCGGGGAAATGTCACGCGATGAATACCGAAGTCCTGTTAGCCCGCTACAGCCCGGTTCACCGGAGTCTGCTAGCCCAGTGCTACAGCCTGGATTCACTCGCTGATGACCGACACGTTCGATGCTGGGTCATGGATGCCTGTCCCGGTAAGTTAGTACCACTTAGGGTTTACGACTAGCCATGTCAGCCCGGGCTCCTTATCATATGGATGCTAGCGACACTATCATATACGTGTGCCAAAAGGTAAGGCGACACCCGTGGGAATACCGTGCGTGAGGCCGCAAAGTGATATGAGGTGTTACATGCTAGATCGATGTGGCATTGAGTCGGGGTCCTGACAGCGTTGGTATGAGTTGTCACATCCCTAGCTTCTGGTGCTGCCTAGTGTTTGAATCATGTTTAAATTTTGAAACTTGATCTGAGGAAATTTGGAAGCCTCAAAACCCTAAATAAAAGAAGGGCAAAAACCCTAAAATCTCATTCATTGTTCCGAAATGCTCTTCTTAAATGTTTGATAATTTTTGGCAAGGGTTCTGGTCCCAACCAAAATATTGAACATTTTTAAGGATTTATTTTTGGGACTTTGAATTTAAATCATTAGCTATTTGAATTTGAATTATATTCATATAATTAGAATATAATTTCAAATACCCCTGAAATATTTTATGAGCTTTTGGAAAAGTCCATCTAGCAAAATAAAAATATTCAGAGGAGTTTTGGCATTGTTTGAATTTGTTTAAATTCAAAATAATGGCAAAAGATATTAATAAAAGAAAAACAAAACAGAAATATAAAAAAAGAGAGAGAGAACCCACCTGGACTTACCTGGCGCTCACCTGGTAGCCCAACCGGCCCAGCACGGCCCAGCCCACCGCCGCTTCCTCCCCTGTCGTCTTCCTCCCTGCCAGGAGGACGGGCACGCGCCCGGCACGCGCGGCCACGCGCCCCGGCCACCTCCTCCCTGCCTGGCTGCCTCCTCCTCCCCTGGACATCTCCCGCAGCTCCACGCCACCCCCTGGAATCCCCTCGCACTCTCCCTCGTCCCCAACTCCTCCTCTGTCGCTCTCTCCCACCACGACTGAACACACCGGAAAGCGGCGCCGCACGCCGACGCGGCCACAGCCTCCCTCTCACCTCGCCGTTGTGCCCACGCACCCCGCCACTGTGGGCTACGCCTCCCCGTAGAGACGCACGGCACCGGACGCCCTAGAACGCCGCCATCACCATCGTCTTCCTCCTCGGGCTCCGCCGCCCGCCGCTGCCGATTCGCCGTCACCGAGTCTTCCCCGAGCACGCCGAGGCCACCTCTGCACTCGCCGTGAGCCCCTCTTCCTCTCCCCTCTTCTCTCAAGCTCGCGGTCGTTCTCTAGCTTCATTCCCCATGACGGCCGAGAACATCTCGCCGCCGGCCATGGCGTAGCCGTGGCCACAGCCACTGGAGCTCCCACCCGAGTACACCATCGTGCTCAGAACGTCTCCACGAGCCCGTTGCATGCCGCAGCTCGCCCTCTCGTGCCCCCTAGTGGTCGCCCGTGTCTCACCCGAGCTCCAGCGGCCGCAACCGAGCTTGCCGCCGTCGACTCCGGCCACCCCAGGCCCGGAGACCACGACCATCCGACGCGCCATCGCGCCAGCTCTCCGTAGGGCCAAAGGGCGCACTGAACGATGCAGTATAGACGAAACCCGAGCCACCCCGGTGCGTCTCCGCCGCGTTTTTGGTCGCCGCCGGCCAAACTCCGGCGAGCCGACGTGGCTCCGTCATTAGGAGCTAACCCAACTAACTAAACAACCTACAGCCACTGACAGTAGGCCCCACCCCTGGTCAAACCCCAGTCAGCGCTGGGTTTGACCGGGATTAGTTCCTGTGTCACTGACATGTGGGCCCTAGCCCTTCTAATTACTTTAGTTAAGAGTTAACTAAACCCAGGTTAGTGCTGAGTCAATGACAGGTGGGCCACCCCAGTGAGGTTTGACCTGGTCGACACTTGTTGACCTGCTGAGGTCAGCATGACCTAGTGCTGACGCAATAAATCATTTCTGGTTTTTAATATAATCAGGAAAATTCCAGAAATAGCTAAAACTTCAATAAATCATAGAAAATTAACCGTAACTCCAAATGAAATAATTTATATATGAAAAATTATCAGAAAAATTCAAGGAATCCATCTGTACCATTTTCATGCATGTTTGAACAATGTTTGTCCTCTGTTTTGGACAAAACAAATAAAGGGCATTTAAATAATCATATATGGAGTTGGAATTTGAATCATGTATTCAAACCAACTTCATTTAAATCATAGCTAGGTGCATTAGCCCAAAACACATTCATATTGCCATGTCATAGCATGCATCATATTGTGCATTGCATTGATCGTGTTTCTTCTGTGTTTGCCGGTGTTGTTCCCCCTCGGTAGACGTTGTTCCGACGTTGTGATCATTGACACTGATGAAGACTCAATGCTATCTTCAGAAGTGCCAGGCAAGCAAAACCCCCTTGTTCATTCCGATACAATCCTACTCTCTCGCTCCTGCTCTCTTTTACTGCATTAGGACAACAACGATTCAACTGTTACTTGCTGCGGTAGCTGAACCCCTTTATCCTCTGCATGACCTGTCATTGCCACAGTAAATAGATGAAACCCACTAGTATGAGTAGGAGTTGTTTGAGCCATGTTGTGCCTACTCATTCATGTTTGTTTGTCATGCCTGCTATTGCTTAGAGTTGAGTCAGGTCTGATTCATCGGGGATGAATCAGAGGTGTGTGAACATGTCCTACTGTGTGTGAGCGAAGTGGTGAACACGATTTGGTAAAGGTAGCGGTGAGAGGCCATGTAGGAGTACATGGTGGGTTGTCTCATTGAAGCCGTCCTTAGGAACTGAGTTCTGTGTTTGTGATCCATGATTCAGCTACTACCATACATTGGGCCCTGAAATATGACCCCGCTCGACTTCTTATTCACCCAAGTCCTCTGTCCAGGAGTTGCAAGTAGTTTCTGGTGTTTGTAGTATGCTGGAGGCCGTGCACAGCGCTGACCGAAGGGGTGGGCTGTGATGCGGTAGGCACGTGGCCGGGTATACCGGGCGCCCGTTTGGTGTCACGGAACCCTGTTCACATCGTTTGGGGCTGTGAGCGAAACTCCGGCCGGATCTCCTCATGGATGGAACCCGAATAGGCGATAAACCTGGACTAGAGACTTGAGTGTTTAGGTAGGTCGTGGTCTACACCCACGTCGGCTTTCGCTTGAAGTCTGCCGAGCACATGTCGTGTGCAGACGCTAAGTGGTGGAAACATGTATGAAGAAGTACACCCCTGCAGGGTTAACATCATCTATTCGAATAGCCGTGTCCGCGGTAAAGGACTTCTGGGTTGCTTATATCAGTTCATAGACAAGTGAAAGTGGATATTCTAAAATACGCAAGATAAGCGTGAGTGCTATGGATGGCGTTCTCGTAGGGAGACGGGAGCGGATCCATAGTGGTGTATTGATATGGTGAATATGTGGACTCGTGTGCGCCACCTCAAAAGAGTTACTTGCAGTCGTAGTTTAGGATAGCCACCGAGTCAAAGCTGGCTTGCTGCTGTTAAACCCCACCATCCCCTTTGTTGATAATGATGCATATGTAGATAGATCTGATGTAAGTCTTGCTGGGTACATTTGTACTCACGTTTGCCTATTTTATGTTTTTGCAGAGAGACTTCAGTCTCGCTAGTAGTTCCGCGTGGTCTTCGACGTTTAGCTTGTTACCTCAGCTACGATCTTGTGCCCTCGGCAGGATCTGGTAGATAGTCAGGCTTCTCAGCCTTTTTCATTTCTAGATGTCTGTACTCAGACATGTTAAGCTTCCGCATGTGCCTTGGTTTGTATGCTCTGAATGTTGGGTCATGAGACCCCTGTTTGTAATATCTCGCTCCTCGGAGCCTATTGAATAAATACTTGAGTTGTAGAGTCATTTTGTGATGCCATGTTGTATTTGCACATATCGAGCATATTGTGTGTATGTTATTGAAATGCTTGGTATGTGTGGGATCTGGCTATCTAGTTGTTTATCCTTAGTAGCCTCTCTTACCGGGAAATGTCTCCTAGTGTTTCCACTGATCCATGGTAGCTTGCTACTGCTCCGGAACACTTAGGCTGGCCGGCATGTGTCCTTCTTCGTTCCTGAGTCTGTCCCTTCGGGGAAATATCACGTGATGAATACCGGAGTCCTGTTAGCCCGCTACAGCCCGGTTCACCGGAGTCCTGCTAGCCCAGTGCTACAGCCTGGATTCACTCGCTGATGACCGACACGTTCGATGTTGGGTCATGGATGCCTGTCCCTGTAAGTTTGTGCCACTTTGGGTTTACGACTAGCCATGTCAGCCCGGGCTCCTTATCATATGGATGCTAGCGACACTATCAGATAGGTGTGCCAAAAGACGCAAACGGTTCCGGGCAAAGGTAAGGCGACACCCGTGGGAATACCGTGCGTGAGGCCGCAAAGTGATATGAGGTGTTACATGCTAGATCGATGTGGCATTGAGTCGGGGTCCTGACGGCCACGCGCCCCGGCCACCTCCTCCCTGCCTGGCTGCCTCCTCCTCCCCTGGACGTTTCCCGCAGCTCCACGCCACCCCCTGGAACCCCCTCGCACTCTCCCTCGTCCCCAACTCCTCCTCTGTCGCTCTCTCCCACGACGCCTGAACACACCGGAAAGCGCCGCCGCATGCCGACGCGGCCACAGCCTCCCTCTCGCCTCGCCGTTGTGCCCACGCGCCCCGCCACTGTGGGCTACGCCTCCTCGTAGAGACGCACGACGCCGGACGCCCTGGAACGCCGCCATCACCATCGTCTTCCTCCTCGGGCTCCGCCGCCCGCCGCCGCCGATTCGCCGTCACCGAGTCTTCCCCGAGCACGCCGAGGCCACCTCTGCACTCGCCGTGAGACCCTCTTCCTCTCCCCTCTTCTCTCAAGCTCGCGGTCGTTCTCTAGCTTCATTCCCCATGACGGCCGAGAACATATCGCCGCCGACCATGGCGTAGCCGTGGCCACAGCCACTGGAGCTCCCACCCGAGTACACCATCATGCTCAGAACGTCTCCACGAGCCCGTTGCATGCCGCAGCTCGCCCTCTCGTGCCCCCTAGTGGTCGCCCGTGTCTCACCCGAGCTCCGGCGGCCGCAACCGAGCTCGCCGCCGTCGACTCCGGCCACCCCAGGCCCGGAGACCACGACCATCCGACGCACCATCGCGCCAGCTCTCCGTAGGGCCAAAGGGCGCACTAAACGGTGCAGTATAGACGAAACCCGAGCCACCCCGGTGCGTCTCCGCCGCGTTTTTGGTCGCCGCCGGCCAAACTCCGGCGAGCCGACGTGGCTCCGTCATTAGGAGCTAACCCAACTAACTAAACAACCTACAGCCACTGACAGTAGGCCCCACCCCTGGTCAAACCCCAGTCAGCGCTGGGTTTGACCGGGATTAGTTCCTGTGTCACTGACATGTGGGCCCCAGCCCTTCTAATTACTTTAGTTAAGAGTTAACTAAACCCAGGTTAGTGCTGAGTCAATGACAGGTGGGCCACCCCAGTCAGGTTTGACCTGGTCGACGCCTGTTGACCTGCTGAGGTCAGCATGACCTAGTGCTGATGCAATAAATCATTTCTGGTTTTTAATATAATCAGGAAAATTCCAGAAATAGCTAAAACTTCAATAAATCATAGAAAATTTACCGCAACTCCAAATGAAATAATTTATATATGAAAAATTATCAGAAAAATTCAAGGAATCCATCTGTACCATTTTCATGCATGTTTGAACAATGTTTGTCCTCTGTTTTGGACAAAACAAATAAAGGGCATTTAAATAATCATATATGGAGTATGAATTTGAATCATGTATTCAAACCAACTTCATTTAAATCATAGCTAGGTGCATTAGCCCAAAACACATTCATATTTCCATGTCATAGCATGCATCATATTGTGCATTGCATTGATCGTGTTTCTTCTGTGTTTGCCGGTGTTGTTCCCCCTCGGTAGACGTTGTTCCGACGTTGTGATCATTGACACTGATGAAGACTCAATGCTATCTTCAGAAGTGCCAGGCAAGCAAAACCCCCTTGTTCATTCCTATACAATCCTAATCTCTCGCTCCTGCTCTCTTTTACTGCATTAGGACAACAACGATTCAAATGTTACTTGCTGCGGTAGCTGAACCCCTTTATCCTCTGCATGACCTGTCATTGCCACAGTAAATTGATGAAACCCACTAGTATGAGTAGGAGTTGTTTGAGCCATGTTGTGCCTACTCATTCATGTTTGTTTGTCATGCCTGCTATTGCTTAGAGTTGAGTCAGGTCTGATTCATCGGGTATGAATCAGAGGTGTGTGAACATGTCCTACTGTGTGTGAGCGAAGTGGTGAACACGATTTGATAAAGGTAGCGGTGAGAGGCCATGTAGGAGTACATGGTGGGTTGTTTCATTGAACCCGTCCTGAGGAACTGAGTTCTGTGTTTGTGATCCATGATTCAGCTACTACCATACATTGGGCCCTGAAATATGACCCCGCTCGACTTCTTATTCACCCAAGTCCTCTGTCCAGGAGTTGCAAGTAGTTTCTGGTGTTTGTAGTATGCTAGAGGTCGTGCAAAGCGCTGACCGAAGGGGTGGGCTGTGATGCGGTAGGCACGTGGCCGGGTATACCGGGCGCCCGTTTGGTGTCATGGAACCCTGTTCACATCGTTTGGGGTTGTGAGCGAAACTCCGGCCGGATCTCCTCATGGATGGAACCCGAATAGGCGATAAACCCGGACTAGAGACTTGAGTGTTTAGGTAGGTCATGGTCTACACCCACGTCGGCTTTCGCTTGAAGTCTGCCGAGCACATGTCGTGTGCAGATGCTAAGTGGTGGAAACATGTATGAAGAAGTACACCCCTGCAGGGTTAACATCATCTATTCGAATAGCCGTGTCCGCGGTAAAGGACTTCTGGGTTGCTTATATCAGTTCATAGACAAGTGAAAGTGGATATTCTAAAATACGCAAGATAAGCGTGAGTGCTATGGATGGCGTTCTCGTAGGGAGACGGGCGCGGATCCATAGTGGTGTATTGATATGGTGAATATGTGGACTCGTGTGCGCCACCTCAAAAGAGTTACTTGCAGTCGTAGTTTAGGATAGACACCGAGTCAAAGCTGGCTTGCTGCTGTTAAACCCCACCATCCCCTTTGTTGATAATGATGCATATGTAGATAGATCCGATGTAAGTCTTGCTGGGTACATTTGTACTCACGTTTGCCTATTTTATGTTTTTGCAGAGAGACTTCAGTCTCACTAGTAGTTCCGCGTGGTCTTCGACGTTTAGCTTGTTACCTCAGCTACGATCTTGTGCCCTCGGCAGGATCTGGTAGATAGTCAGGCTTCTCAGCCTTTTTCATTTCTAGATGTCTGTACTCAGACATGTTAAGCTTCCGCATGTGCCTTGGTTTGTATGCTCTGAATGTTGGGTCATGAGACCCCTGTTTGTAATATCTCGCTCCTCGGAGCCTGTTGAATAAATACTTGAGTTGTAGAGTCATTTTGTGATGCCATGTTGTATTTGCACATATCGAGCATATTGTGTGTATGTTATTGAAATGCTTGGTATGTGTGGGATCTGGCTATCTAGTTGTTTATCCTTAGTAGCCTCTCTTACCGGGAAATGTCTCCTAGTGTTTCCACTGAGCCATGGTAGCTTGCTACTACTCCGGAACACTTAGGCTGGCTGGCATGTGTCCTTCTTCGTTCCTGTGTCTGTCCCTTCGGGGAAATGTCACGCGATGAATACCGGAGTCCTGTTAGCCCGCTACAGCCCGGTTCACCGGAGTTCTGCTAGCCCAGTGCTACAGCCTGGATTCCCTCGCTGATGACCGACACGTTCGATGTTGGGTCATGGATGCCTGTCCCTGTAAGTTTGTGCCACTTTGGGTTTACGACTAGCCATGTCAACCCGGGCTCCTTATCATATGGATGCTAGCGACACTATCATATACGTGTGCCAAAAGACGCAAACGGTTCCGGGCAAAGGTAAGGCGACACCCGTGGGAATACCGTGCGTGAGGCCGCAAAGTGATATGAGGAGTTACATGCTAGATCGATGTGGCATTGAGTCGGGGTCCTGACAGCGTTGGTCAAGAACCACCAGTATGTTACTAAGCTTGAGAACAATCTTGCTTGTCAGGGCAAGACGATATAATCAAACAAGCAAGGATTGACACTATCCTAACTCATTGATTGAAAAGTGCACCAGGAATAAGGACTAGGTAGCACGATCAATCTTAGAATGATGACTCAATAATCAGCACGCTAAGAATGAGGTTGTTGTCCATTTAACTACCAAGCAACGGAGTTGCTAGCAGTATTGATTTCACACACCACGATTCACTTGTCGGCATTCCGGTTACAATAACACAGGAACCGATGAATGAACAATGATGGCAAGAAGTATCACTGTACCAAGAGTTCATAGGATGGTGTGCAATTCCTATAACAATCCCGATATAAAGATGGTAATACTCCAAGGTAGAGCAGAGCAAAAGCTGGATTAGCAATTTGTTCTGCAGAGCACAACTTCTTTGACCCAATCCTGGGTATGGAAGAGGTACTGGGGTTTGTTTCTCCTAGTCATTCCGGATAGAATGGCTTGACGGACCACAAGAGTAATAGGCATCGATAAACGAACGCACGCATACTCTTGACTATCAATTGATAGACGAAGGTCAGTAGACCACTAAAGAGGGACAACTCAAAGGAACATATAACTCTCTGAGTTGTGGATGCATATATTAGTATGTCGGGCGAGATCAACATTTCTTCCAGATAACCCATGCAGAAAGGTTGAGCTGGCAGAGTCACAATATAGCATCGAGAACTCGTCAAGAGCACTCTTATTGTGATCTTTTGGTCAAGATCTTCTGTCATAAACAGTTCATGGTATTTGGAAGAAGGATAAACCACGAATCTCGAGGACTATCACAAAGGTTACTAATATCCTAAAGGCACTAGCAATTACTATCAACATGAAGTAAGTAGGGTGAATCTTGGGCTCAGAAACCCAGGAGTAGAATACCTACCAACTAAATGGCATCACGGGATGCTTTCGAGAATGATGGCCAGAATCATCACACTGGGAACATAAAACGTGGCTAAATTACTAGATGATCCCCTAAGACACCTAGGGTCATAATACCAGCTCCAACACATATGTCAAGGCAATAAAGTACCTCAACTCACTGATTTGTGTGATTAATCTGACCAAAGGCACATCGGAAACAGGAGGAGGGGATTTGCAAATGCATCCGACTATTTAGAAACCTGGGATGACTCGGACAGCATAACGGCTGTACCCCATTGATTATAAGCATTTTGTCTCCCCCCATGAATCATGTTGAACATCAACCTAGTGTTGGAAACTTGTGTAAGCATTTCTTTGTGTTTCGTTCATGAAGCATATGTTTGGATGAAAGTAGTGACTTCCCCTAATTCATGTGCATCTGATGTAAGTTGCCGCCATGAATTCGAGGAAGATTGTTTGTTTTCCTTTCGAATCATCCCAAATCAGTCATGCACACGTGTGAAGTATTCTATAGTCTGGAGGCTTGCAACCTTCAATTCTATATGTGTCCCTAGCACACTAAGCCACTGATTGACTTGTTCAAGGAAAACAAGTCTATGCTTGGGATCTAATCCATGGACTTGCGTAAAGACTTCGATATCCTCGATGATGGTTCCCCACCTGAACCCGGTAGTGCTTAATTATAAGACTACTACGTGGCCATGCTTGTCTGGGACAACGTGTTCACATGTTTGTAGCAGAACCAGCTCATGTTTTGGAGCTCGCTATCGTAGTTCATTTCCCGAGAATCTCGCAACGTCATCTCGTCGATTTGTGTTGCAAACTTTCATTTTTCTTCCTAGGCTCGATGAGTCTGGATTATTCGGACACCAACCAGATCTGAATCTCAGGTAGATATGATGGTTGGAACATTTCCCAAGAACTATAATAATGGTCTCTCTGTAACCGGTAAAGTGGATGTCGTGGCTAACACACCCCGCCAAAAAACCTGTTATTATAATATCTTGATTGGGGAAGTTGGCCACCTCCCCATAAGGATCTCGTAGAACTTATTCTAGTAGTTGTTCCTTATGGATTTTTGTGTTTCTGAAGTACGACCTTTACTTGATGTTCTAGATACCAGACAATTTCAATGAATGGGATACGCTAGTACATCAAGGAGAACATTAGAAGCGGAGTGCTAAATATCTCTCGGTTGATCGTCCAGATTTGCCCCTTGGCCTCGCTAAGATGAAATCTGAGAAGGTGTTATCTTCTTTTCATCCGCATCGTCCGTCAGTATTCATCATGGTAGCAAGTTGTGTTGCCAGGATCCTTGACACAGATATTGGTAAAATCTTGATGATTATGGAAATGCTCAAGTTCTTGAGAGCACGCACAAGCGCTAGGTGTTATCATCGACACTAATTGGGATGCTCTCGGTTTCCTCGGTTATGCTATGACCTTTCAAACAGTGAATTCACTCTCTATTGTTGGGTTCTTCCCCAGTTATCAGAATCATTCCCAACATTTGCATTTTGTTCCCAGCTTGCACCGCCAATGTGCCATTCTACCATGGGTCTCTTCCATTTCCGGTGGTAAGCAAATTCATCCATTACGTTGTCTTCAACAAGGTAATCCACATCATCCAAGTCCGAGTATGCCATTCTACCGACCTCCTCCAAATGATCGATTGTGATTTGCCTTAAGCTGGTATAAAGAGTTTCAATGATCCTGAATCAAAGGTAATTCTTTTTGCCACTTAAGGGGATATATCTACGAATCACCCCCCCCTCCAGGATGTCTTGCTGAGGTATCATGGAAACTCAACTCCTCGCTACGTTGACAATCGTTTACCACCTTTTTAAGTGTGAAATTGTTGTCTACCTAGTGAACCTTCGTCATCCGTTTCACTCCATCCCTCTAGATGTGTGCTTCGTCTCTCAGCTCGAGAGATGTTGCTACGTCTCATTCCGAGAGTTAATCCTGAGTTGTTCGACCTTCGAGAAGATTGATCCTTCTAGAGTTCCCTTCTCCTCTTGTTTTCATGTTGGTTGGAGTTCCCAGAGCAAGACGTCGAGACAAGATGATGATCGAATCAAGGTTCTTATGAAGTGCAACCTGGATCGTGAAGATTGTGCTAGTTTGCGTTCCCCCTTCACCTTACCCTACGCTTGAATCTCGGGACGAGATTTTTGTTTAGTGGGGGTGAGTTGTCACATCCCTAGCTTCTGGTGCTGCCTAGTGTTTGCATCATGTTTAAATTTTGAAACTTGAACTGAGGAAATTTGGAAGCCTCAAAACCCTAAATAAAAGAAGGGCAAAAACCCTAAAATCTCATTCATTGTTCCAAAATGCTCTTCTTAAATGTTTGATAATTTTTGGCAAGGGTTCTGGTCCCAACCAAAATATTGAACATTTTTAAGGATTTATTTTTGGGACTTTGAATTTAAATCATTAGCTATTTGAATTTGAATTATATTCATATAATTAGAATATAATTTCAAATACCCCTGAAATATTTTATGAGCTGTTGGAAAAGTCCATCTAGCAAAATAAAAATATTCAGAGGAGTTTTGGCATTGTTTGAATTTGTTTAAATTCAAAACAATGGCAAAAGATATTAATAAAAGAAAAACAGAACATAAATATAAAAAAAAGAGAGAGAGAACCCACCTGGACTTACCTGGCGCTCACCTGGTAGCCCAACCGGCCCAGCACGGCCCAGCCCACCGCCGCTTCCTCCCCTGTCGTCTTCCTCCCTGCCAGGAGGACGGGCACGCGCCCGGCGCGCGCGACCACGCGCCCCGGCCACCTCCTCCCTGCCTGGCTGCCTCCTCCTCCCCTGGACGTCTCCCGCAGCTCCACGCCACCCCCTGGAACCCCCTCGCACTCTCCCTCATCCCCAACTCCTCCTCTGTCGCTCTCTCCCACGACGCCTGAACACACCGGAAAGCGCCCCCGCACGCCGACGCGGCCACAGCCTCCCTCTCGCCTCGCCGTTGTGCCCACGCGCCCCGCCACTGTGGGCTACGCCTCCTCGTAGAGACGCACGGCACCGGACGCCCTGGAACGCCGCCATCACCATCGTCTTCCTCCTCGGGCTCCGCCGCCCGCCGCCGCCGATTCGCCGTCACCGAGTCTTCCCCGAGCACGCCGAGGCCACCTCTGCACTCGCCGTGAGCCCCTCTTCCTCTCCCCTCTTCTCTCAAGCTCGCGGTCGTTCTCTAGCTTCATTCCCCATGACGGCCGAGAACATCTCGCCGCCGGCCATGGCGTAGCCGTGGCCACAGCCACTGGAGCTCCCACCCGAGTACATCATCGTGCTCAGAACGTCTCCACGAGCCCGTTGCATGCCGCAGCTCGCCCTCTCGTGCCCCCTAGTGGTCGCCCGTGTCTCACCCGAGCTCCGGCGGCCGCAACCGAGCTCGCCGCCGTCGACTCCGGCCACCCCAGGCCCGGAGACCACGACCATCCGACGCGCCATCGCGCCAGCTCTCCGTAGGGCCAAAGGGCGCACTGAACGTGCAGTATAGACGAAACCCGAGCCACCCCGGTGCGTCTCCGCCGCGTTTTTGGTCGCCGCCGACCAAACTCCGGCGAGCCGACGTGGCTCCGTCATTAGGAGCTAACCCAACTAACTAAACAACCTACAGCCACTGACAGTAGGCCCCACCCCTGGTCAAACCCCAGTCAGCACTGGGTTTGACCGGGATTAGTTCCCGTGTCACTGACATGTGGGCCCCAGCCCTTCTAATTACTTTAGTTAAGAGTTAACTAAACCCAGGTTAGTGCTGAGTCAATGACAGGTGGGCCACCCCAGTCAGGTTTGACCTGGTCGATGCCTGTTGACCTGCTGAGGTCAGCATGACCTAGTGCTGACGCAATAAATCATTTCTGGTTTTTAATATAATCAGGAAAATTCCAGAAATAGCTAAAACTTCAATAAATCATAGGAAATTAACCGTAACTCCAAATGAAATAATTTATATATGAAAAATTATCAGAAAAATTCAAGGAATCCATCTGTACCATTTTCATGCATGTTTGAACAATGTTTGTCCTCTGTTTTGGACAAAACAAATAAAGGGCATTTAAATAATCATATATGGAGTTGGAATTTGAATCATGTATTCAAACCAACTTCATTTAAATCGTAGCTTGGTGCATTATCCCAAAACACATTCATATTGCCATGTCATAGCATGCATCATATTGTGCATTGCATTGATCGTGTTTCTTCTGTGTTTGCCGGTGTTGTTCCCCATCGGTAGACGTTGTTCCGACTGTCACACCCTAGCTAGTCATGCATCAGAGTGTGTGCATCATGTTTAAATTTCCATTTAATTTTGAAATGGGGATTTGTGAAACCCTCAGAATCATTTTTGAAAATGACCCAAATAAAAATTTCTCCAAAGGGTCCAAGAAAATGCTCATGTTGCTCTCTGAAAATATTGGACAGAGATAAAAATCAAACCAATATTTTTAAGAGCTCATAGGTATTTATTTTGGGCATTTGGAATTAATGCATAAATATTTGCATTGGAAATATATTAGTTATATATATTAATATATGTCCAAAAATTATGCCACCTGTTGGGGAGCTCTGGAATAATATATCTAGCTCCTGCAAAAATTGGCATAAGGTAATAAAATGATTTAATATTTTATTTAAATCAAAACAAATGTCAGAAATTAGAAAACAGAAATAAATAAAAGGGAGAAGATTACCTGGGCTCCTCCCTGTGCAGCCCAGCCAGCTGGCCGGCCCAGCCAGCAGGCGGCCCAGCCCGTCTCCCTCCTCTGTCGTCTTCGTCCTCGACAGAGGGAGGGGAGTGTGCCCGGCGCGCGCGCGCCACCGCGCCACGCCACCAGCTCGCCTGCCTGCCTGCCCCTCCCCTCCTCGTCTGGATGGCCTGGAACGACGCCACGCCCTCCCCCGTTCTCTCTCACTCTCCCCCGGTTCTTCCTCTCCTCTCCCTCGCTCTCTCCCTCCCGTGTCCGAACGCACCCCTCGCCGCCGTTCGCCATAGCAGCCGTCACCAGCCACCCCTCGCCCCTTCGCTGAGCTCAGGAGCTCCGCCTTGACCCCCTCTTCCTCCCCACCAAGCCAAGCCCCTCGGGAAGCTCTGCATCGCCTCCACGCCATCGTCTTCGTCCTCGACCGCCACCGATGGTCGCCGTCGATTCGCCGCCGTTCGTGCTTCCCCGAGCTCGCTGACCCTCCCTGCATGATCCCCGTGAGCCCCTGCTTCGTTTCCCCCTAACCCCATGTTCGATTTCGAGCTCTAGCCGCCCATCTACCGGAGCCGAGACGCTCCGCCGCACGGGCTCGTCGCCGGCGAAGCCCCAGTGACCATTTGGTCACGGGCGTGCACCCGTTGTGCTTGCCGCGACCCGTAGAGCCCCTCCAGCGCCTCAGCTCCCTCGCTTGCGAGCAGCAGCGCCGATCCCGACCGCACCCGAACTCCGGCCGCCGCTCACGAGCTCGCCGTCGTCGGTACCGGCCACCACAGGCACGGCCACCACCACCGTTCGACGCGCGGGAGCAAGGGCTCTCCAACAAGCCCAAGCACGGCCTCGCCCGTGCCCTGTAGCGCGTTTCCGTATCGCGCCACCGTCTCGGGCCTCGCCGGCGTCATGTCGCCGGTGGGTTTGACCCGTTCGACCTGGGGTTTGACCCCCCCAGAGTCACTGACGCGTGGGCCCCGTCGGCCAGGTGGTTAGATTAGTGCTAATCACCGCTTAATTAACCCCCCCCCTGACACTGACAGTGGGCCCCAGCGCCACTAATTCCTAATTAGGATTAAATTAACCCTGTTAAACCCCCCCTGTCACTGACGTGTGGACCCCACACGTCAGGTTTGACCCCAGCCAGCCGCAGTTGACCACTGACGTCATGCTGACGTCATGCTGGCGCAATATATATATTTCTGGATTTAATTTAAATCAGGAAATTCCAGAATATTATTTAAACTTCAAAAATTCATAACTTTTATTCTGTAACTCCAAATCAGACAAATTATATATGTAAAATGATCAGAAAAATCCAATCTATCCATCTGTACTATTTTCATGCATGATCAAACAAGTTAAATTGATGTTTAAAGCAGAACAAGGAAAAGCACTTTAAAAGGCCATGTTTGAGTTTGAAATTTGAATCTTTGATTCAAATTGGTTCAAACCCTTCTGGTTTTAGTTGCATTAGCCCAACACACTCATATTGCCATGTTTCATGCATGCATCACATTGTTGCACATTGTTTGGTTGTCACACCCTAGCTAGTCATGCATTAGAGTGTTGCATCATGTTTACTCATTCATCAGAAACTTGAAATGGGGATGACAGAACCCCCAGTCCCCTCTGAAACCAACTAGGGTTACTAAAATAATTTTTCAATGAACCTGAAATGCCCTTCTAAAATGCCCATCATTTTTGTCTTGGTTCAGAACCTCTGCCAAAAGTGGTGCACATTTTCCTAGGCCATCCTAGGGTTTTTGAATTAAATCATAAATGTTTGAATTTGGGCATTTAAAATAATATAAAATATTTAAATGCTCAAATATCTCCAAACTAAAATGTTTCATGTTGGAAATAATCCAACTATGGGCCAGGAATAGTTTGGTGATTTTTGAAGTTGCCTAGGTATTTTATTAAATTCAACAAAGTTGCAGATATATTAAATAAAAACAGAAACAGAAAATAAGGGGGAAAACCTACCTGGCGCCACCGCAGGCCCACCAGCCAGCCCACCTGGCCGGCCCAGCCCGGCCACCGCTCCAGCGAGCTGCTTGGCTCGCCAGGCAGGCAGCCAAGGTGCTCGGCGGCGGCACCGCAGCTCGCCACGCAGCTGCTCGCCGCCTCGCCGCCTCCCTCGCCCGGCTAACGCCGTGGATCGGCCTCTCTCTCTCCCCCGAACCCCCCAGACACCCCCTCTCCTCTCCAGCTCCTTCCCCTCGCACGCCCCAGCCATGGCCGACGCCATCGCCGCCACCCCCTCGCCGTAGCCACGCCCTCCGACCACCCCACGCCGTCTCACCGTGTCCAGGAGCTCCGCCGCTGTCCACTTCATCGAGCAGCCGAGCCCCGAGCGCTCGCAACGCCCGAGACCACCGCACCGACCTCGCCCGAGCTCACCGTCGCCGGAGATCCCCTTCAACGCCATCGTCGCTCCGGTCCATCTCCGGCCGCACCAGGGACTCCGTCGCACTCACTGTGAGCTTAGCCATCTTCCCCTCCCTTCCGTTCTTGCTCCCGAGCTGTGTAGCAACCTCCCGGAGCTCAACCGCACCCACCGCCGTGGACCTCGTCGCCGACGTGCTCCTGGTCATCCTCCGGCCACAAGATGGTGTCCATCTTGCTCACCGCGTCCCACAGCACCTAGCTAGCCACTCCACGAGCCTCACCGAACCCTCTAGCACCAAGTTCACCTCCGACCGAACCTCGGTGGCCGCCAAAGTCGTCGCCGGCGTCGACTCCGGCCACCCCGACCCCAACGGACTCCGCCAAGAGCTGCGGGTTGTCCTCAGCTCCACTCCGGTGGCCTCCGCGGTCCATTTAGTGGCCGAAATGGCCAAAACCACTCCCGCCGCCGCGTCGGGCTCGCCGGCGGCTAAACGCCGGCAGCCGACTTTGACTTTGACCACGGGTGGGCCCTGGTTGACTCCCCTGAGTCAATGACAGGTGGGGCCCAGCCCTGTTAATTAAACAGGATTAGTCTTAATCAAATTTTAATTAAAATAATCACCCTGACATGTGGGACCCACTGTCAGGTTTGACCCAGACCTGTTCCGTTGACCTGCTGACGTCACACTGACGTCAGGCTGACGCAGTAATTGATTTTCTGGATTTAAATTAAATCAGGAAATTCCAGAATATTATTTAAACTTCAAAAATTCATAACTTTTCTTCTGTAACTCCAAATTGGACAAATTATATATGAAAAATGATCAGAAAAATCCAATCTATCCATCTGTACTATTTTCATGCATGATCAAACAAGTTAAATTGATGTTTTAAGCAAAACAAGGAAAAGCACTTTAAAAGGCCATGTATGAGTTTGAAATTTGAATCTTTGATTCAAATTTGTTCAAACCCCTCTGGTTTTAGTTGCATTAGCCCAACACACTCATATTGCCATGTTTCATGCATGCATCATATTGTTGCACATTGTTTGGTGATGCTTGTGTACCGATGTCCTTTGCGACAGGTTCGAACCATCAGGCAAGCAACCAACCATTTGATCATATCGATACAATCCCATGTTCTCGCTCCTGCTCTCTTTTACTGCATTAAGACAACGCGATTCAAACTGCTGTGTGCTACGGTAATTGAACCCATTTCCTCTGCATGACCTGTCATTGCCACAGTAACTAGATGAAACCCACTAGCATGTGTAGGAGTTGATTGAGCCATATGTATGTGTTGCTCCTACCTTGCTATGCCTGCTATGCTTAGAGTCGTGTCAGGTCTGGTTCATCTGGGTGATGGGCTAGAGTGAAATGATTATGTCGGTAATGAGAGTGGTGTGGTGAACACGATTTGGTAAAGGTATCGATGAGAGGCCATGTAGGAGTACATGGTGGGTTGTTTCATTGAAGCCGACCTTAAGCACTGAGATCTGTATGTGTGATTTAAGATACAGCTACTACCATGCATTGGGCCCTGAAATATGACCCCGCTCGACTTCTTATTCACCCTAGCTCTCTGTCCAGGAGTTGCAAGTAGTTTCTGGTGTTTGTAGCCTACTGGAGGCCGTGGACAGCGCTGACCGTAGGGGTGGGCTGTGATGCGGTAGGTACGTGGCACGGTGTACCGAATACCCGTTAGGTATCTCGGGAACCCTGTTCACATCGTTCGGGGCCGTATGGGAAACCTCGGCCGGACTCCCTGCGGATGGAACCTGAATAGGCGATAAACCTGGACTAGAGGCTTAAGTGTTTAGGTAGGTCGTGGTCTACACCCACGTCGGCTTTCGCTTGAAGTCTGCCGAGCACATGTCGTGTGCAGACGCTAAGTGGTGGAAACATGTATGAAGAAGTACACCCCTGCAGGGTTAACATGATCTATTCGAATAGCCGCGTCCGCGGTAAAGGACTACTTGGTTGCCTATACAGTTCATAGACAAGTAAATGGAAACTACTAAAAGCCTCAAGATAAGTGTGAGTGCCGAGGATGGCTCTTCCGTAGGAAGACGGAGGTGGATCCTCGGTAGTGTATTGAAGTGGTGAGTAGTGGACTCGTGTGCGCAAAACATTTCAAGTTGGTGTATCGTAGGATAGCCTAGCCAAGAGTCAAAGCTGGCTTGCTGCAATAACTCCACCAACCCTTCTTGATACTATGCATGTATGTAGGATCTGATGTAAGTCTTGCTGAGTACCTTTGTACTCATGTTGCTATAATCTACATTTTTACAGAAGACGCTGCAACCCCTTCTGATGGGTTCTATGTAGACGTTGACATCAACGAGTAGGCTAAAGACCCAGGTGGTGACCCTGAGCTTGTGATGGACCACGTAGTATAGCTAGGCTTTCCAAGCCTCTTTTATTTTACTAGTTGTCTGTACCCAGACAATGTACTTCCGCTGCTGGCTTGTATGACTGTATGACTTGTATGTTGGGTCGTGAGACCCGTACCTTTGTGAATGTTATGTATGGCTCCCTGAGCCTTAAATAAAGTACTTGTGTCATAGAGTCATGTTGTGATGCTTCGTTGTATTTGCACATATCGAGCATATTGTGTGTATGATTGAAATGCTTGGTATGTGTGGGATCTGACTATCTAGTTGTTTATCTTTAGTAGCCTCTCTTACCGGGAAATGTCTCCTAGTGTTACCGCTGAGCCATGGTAGCTTGCTACTGCTCTGGAACACTTAGGCTGGCCGGCATGTGTCCTTCTTCGTTCCTGTGTCTGTCCCTTCGGGGAAATGTCACGCTTTGAGTACCGGAGTCCTGTTAGCCCGCTACAGCCCGGTTTACCGGAGTCCTGCTAGCCCAGTGCTACAGCCCGGACCCACTTGCTGATGACCGACACGTTCGAAGCTGGGTCATGGATGCCTGTCCCTGTAAGTCTGTGCCACTTTGGGTTTACGACTAGTCATGTCAGCCCGGGCTCCTTATCATATGGATGCTAGCGACACTATCATATACGTGAGCCAAAAGGCGCAAACGGTCCCGGGAAAAGGTAAGACGACACCCGTGGGGATACCGTGCGTGAGGCCGCAAAGTGATATGAGGTGTTACCAGCTAGATCGATGTGACATCGAGTCGGGGTCCTGACAGCGTTGGCATCAGAGCCGGACTGCCTGTAGGTTCTCCAAGCCAAACTGGTCGATGTTGAGTCTAGAAATTCTTTAGTTATATGTAGGGGAATTGTTTGTGGGATGGAACGTAAGGCTCTTTTTACTCCTTATATCTTATGACATTCTGATCTGAGTCAGTCCATTCTTCCACCGGGGGTTAAGGAATTAGGATCTATTCTCTCTATCAGGATCACGTGTTACTAATCAGTAGTACCTTATAAGTTTGATGGATACAAGCCTAGTTCAGTTCTACTACCACATTATGTTGCCAACATGGTTTTAGAACTTTGATATGGTGATGTTGAGTGTGTACGAAATCCTTTGTCAAATGTCTCAAAATCCTTTTTGAGCATTTACAGCTGTTATGCTGCCGAAATTTTGCTAGAAATTCTAATGCCTTTGCATTATGATTGTGCTTTCAGATGGCCACTCGCGACCTCAATCAAGTGGTTCGCCTGACTCGATGCCTAGATGTACCCGGCCATACTGCCAAGTTGGTCAGGGTAATGACTGAGGCTGGATACCGCTGGTATCCTGAGTACACGGTCGAAGAGCAATTCCGGGACTTTAATCAAAGCCAGTATCTCTGCACTGTCAGGATATTTCCATCTTATCCTGGATCCACCGAGCCTCTTCACTGCTCCTATGGACTCGGGGTTACTATTGAGATGGCTGTGCAGGACGCCGCCTACTCTATGATGACCATTATGCGAGTCAGATCTGGTCTATTTCGGGACTCTGATTTCCGGTATATGCCAGGATCACTTCCGGGAGCACAAGGATATCTCCAGGCTATCTATGCTGACTCCACTCAGGAGGATTCACGGACTCGCACCACTGCTGAGATGCTCGAGGATAAGGACCGTGAAAATCGGGCCTTGAGGTTAGAGCTCTTCAATACCCGTGCTGACCACTGGGCCACTTTGACTCGGTTCGCACCGGCGGTGCAAGCTGGATATTCAGATATGCGCGATCTCTATCCTGTGAGATCTGCTCTGCCAGACGTGATGGTTTGGCGTGATGTAGGAGGCATCACCCCACCTCGCGGTCCCCGCAGGCCACCGTTTGTTGGTCCAAGGCCTCATCCTAGCCCCTATGGTCCACAAGCTCCGCGAGACCGTCTGTTTCCGGATGATCATGTTGAGCTTCCAGGCTATGGAGGTGACTTCTACGAGGACTACTACGGATCGGTCTGAGTTAGTGATAGTATCACTAGTTCGCACTAGCTGTGTCATCTATCGTCCCGCGTGA
Source organism: Triticum aestivum (assembly GCF_018294505.1). Taxonomy (NCBI): domain Eukaryota; kingdom Viridiplantae; phylum Streptophyta; class Magnoliopsida; order Poales; family Poaceae; genus Triticum; species Triticum aestivum. Next base: position 71,137,019 of record NC_057810.1, on the reverse strand, counting down.
CTCGTGGGATATGACCTAGTTGTACTCCTTCCGGAGGTGTAGAAAAATAATGTATAGGAGCTTGGAATGCCTCCGATGAGATGTAATCCTTTTCTCACCGTAATAGTACTTTGTTTGGTCTTGTACTAAACCTTGTATGGTGTGTATGACGATGGAATAAAAGAAGCAGTTTCTGTATTTACCATGTCATACGGATGATCATCTTACATTCCGAATTATTCCTTACATTCTGTATCCTATGTCGGAATTTTATCGTTCTGACTAAATCTTGCCTTGTTACCTAGGATGGTCAACACGCGCGCTAACCCTGCTTCTCAAGAGCAGGCCGAAGGCAGTGAGGGCAGGAATGAAAATCTGCCTCATCCTCCTTCACTAGCCGAGGTTATGATGGAAGCTGAGAGAAACAAGCGGGAGACAAACCGTTTGTTGGAGCGTATTGAACAGAATACAGCACACCATCAGAGGGCTAACGTGGTGTCACTCAGTGATTTTATCAAATTGCATCCACCCACGTTCCACCACTCCGTCGAGCCTCTCGACGCTGATGACTGGCTTCGCAGTATCTCTCACAAACTGCGTTCCGCGCTGGTAGCGGAGGCTGACAAGGTCACCTTTGCTGCATATCATCTTGAAGGCCCCGCCAGTCTATGGTGGGAGAATTATGGAGCCATGCGCCCAGCGGGCCATGTCACTACTTGGGCTGAGTTCAGCGAGGCTTTCCGTGAACATCACATTCCGGAGGGTCTCATGGACCGTAAACGTGAAGAATTTTGCAGTTTCACCCAAGGCCGACTTTCTGTGGATGCCTATAGCAGAGAGTTTGGTAATCTCGCCCGATATGCAACTGAGGAAGTGTCTACTGACGCCAAGAAGCAAGCAAGGTTCCGTAAGGGCCTTAGTCCTGAGCTTCGCCGCGACCTCCGTCTGCATGAGTGCACATCTTTTTCGAAACTTGTCAACAAAGCCATCAGTGCTGAAACTGGTCAGACTGACTATGACGCAACACGCAAGCATGGCCGTGACATGGGTTCCTCATCCGGTGCTGGTCCTCAGAAGCGCCGCGTGTGGGTACCCAACACCGCCCTGCCACCCAGGTTCACACCGAGGCCATCTTTCCAGGCGCCTCGCCCTGTTCAACAGTCTGCACCGGCCAAGCCCTATGGGGGTCCAACCAATAATGCTCCTCCACGTACCAGTTCCGTGACTTGTTTCAAATGTGGGGAATCTGGTCACTATATGCGTGAGTGTCCCCAGACCAACCCCAATCAATCTGCTAAAGCTGTTGGCCGTGGCAAGCCGACAGGAAAAATATTCCACGCCAAGCCGGTCGCTACTTCACGTGGCCATGTCAACTGTATCTCTGCCGAAGAAGCTCGAGAGGACCCCAACGTCGTTCTCGGTACGCTTCTTGTTAATTGCCACCCGGCATCTGTTCTCTTCGATACAGGAGCCTCTCATTCTTTTATATCTGAAAACTATGCTCGCTTGCATAACGTCGCATTCGGTGATATGCCAACCTCTATGGTAATTCAAACTCCGGGATCCAAATGGCAAACCTCTAGAGTAAGCCATGGAAATGAAATCCAAGTCGACAGACTTGTTTTCCTTGCATCTTTGATAGCCCTTAAATCTTCAGATATTAATGTCATTTTGGGTATGGACTGGATGTCAGCTCATCAAGCCAAAATTGATTGTTTCTCTAGGACTGTTCAACTCACCCATCCTTCGGGGAAGATAGTCAATGTCTTGACCCGAATAGCCAAGCGACAATTATATTCCCTTAACGCCAGCCCTTTGCCAGACCTTGAGGACGTTCCGGTAGTCCGTGACTTCCCGGATGTCTTTCCAGAGGAATTGCCAGGTGTTCCACCTGACAGGGATGTTGAGTTCGTAATAGACCTCATTCCAGGAACCGTTCCGATTGCTAGAAGACCCTATAAGATGGCACCCCTAGAACTAGCCGAGCTTAAGAAACAACTCGATGAGTCCTTGAAAAAGGGTTTCATCCGACCTAGCTCATCTCCGTGGGCTTGCCCCGTCCTATTCGTCAAGAAGAAGGATGGTACGGACCGGATGGTTGTAGATTACCGACCTGTCAATTTGGTCACAATCAAGAACAAATATCCACTTCCCAGGATCAACGATCTGTATGATCAGCTCGCTGGATCCTCAGTCTTCTCCAAGATGGATTTGAGGTTGGGCTACCATCAAATCAAAATCAGAAACGGGGACATTCCTAAAACGGCCTTTGTTACTCGTTATGGCCAATACGAGTACACCGTCATGTCCTTCGGTTTAACCAACGCTCCAGCCACCTTTTCTCGGTTAATGAACTCAATCTTCATGGAGTATTTGGATAAGTTCGTCGTAGTTTATCTCGATGATATACTCATCTACTCCAAGAACGAGGAAGAACATGCCGAACATCTAAGGCTAGTGTTGCAGAAACTTCGAGAGCATCGCCTTTATGCCAAATTTTCTAAATGTGAATTCTGGTTGCCAGAAGTGACCTATCTGGGTCATGTAATATCTGGTAAAGGTATTGCTGTTAACCCTGAGCGAGTTCAAGCCGTCCTTAATTGGACTCCACCTGAATCGGTCAAGCAAGTTCGGAGTTTTCTAGGCTTAGCGAGCTATTGCCGTCGCTTTGTCGAGAACTTCTCCAAAGTTGCTAAACCTCTAACCGAACTCCTCAAGAAAGATAAGAAGTTCGAATGGACTCCACAATGTGAGCACAGCTTTCAGGAACTGAAAAGACGCCTGACCTCTGCTCCCGTACTGGTACCGCCAGACTTCTCCAAGGACTTTGTTATCTACTGCGACGCCTCGCGACAAGGACTAGGTTGCATTCTTATGCAAGATCGACACGTAATTGCCTACGCTTCACGGCAATTGCACCCACATGAGGAGAATTATCCTACTCATGATCTAGAACTTGCAGCCGTAGTCTATGCACTTAAGACCTGGCGACATTACCTCCTCGGTAATCGTTGCGAAATATTCACTGATCACCAAAGTCTGAAGTATATTTTCACCCAACCGGATTTGAATCTCAGGCAGAGACGTTGGGTTGAATTGATCACAGACTTCGACTTAGGAATAACCTATACCCCAGGGAAAGCCAACGTCATGGCTGATGCGCTAAGTCGTAAATCTTATTGTAACAACCTGATGTTACAACAAAGTCAACCGCTTCTCCATGAGGAATTTCGGAAACTTAACCTTCACATTGTACCTCAAGGTTTTCTTTCCACCTTGGTAGCAAAACCTACTCTTACGGATCAAATCATCGCTGCCCAAAAGCGAGATAAGGGTATATCTAAAATCAAAGAGAACATTGCTAGCGGAGGTGCTAGTTGTTTCTCCACTAATGATCATGGTGTTGTGTACTTTGAGAACCGTCTAGTGGTTCCCAAGAACCAGCATCTACGGCAGTTGATCCTTAAGGAGGCTCATGAATCTCCTCTCACCATTCATCCCGGTAGCACTAAAATGTATCAGGACCTACGCCAGAGGTTCTGGTGGACTAGGATGAAGAGAGAAATTGCTCAGTATATTGCAAATTGCGACGTCTGTCGTCGTGTAAAAGCAGAGCATCAACGGCCTGCTGGCACCCTTCAACCCTTAGCTATTCCTGAATGGAAATGGGATAAAATTGGTATGGATTTCATTACCGGTTTTCCCAGGACCAAGAGAGGGAATAATGCTATTTTCGTCGTGGTCGATCGTCTTTCCAAAGTAGCTCATTTCTTACCTGTTCGTGAGAGTATAACCGCTAGTCAGCTGGCAGACTTGTACATCTCCCGAATAGTGTCTCTCCATGGTGTTCCTTTGGAAATTAACTCGGATCGAGGAAGTCTTTTCACCTCTCGATTTTGGGAAAGTTTCCAAAATGCTATGGGAACCCGTCTCTCCTTTAGCACCGCTTTCCACCCTCAGTCGAGTGGTCAAGTGGAACGCGTCAACCAAATTCTAGAAGACATGCTTCGAGCCTCTGTTATCTCTTTCGGAATGGACTGGGAGAAGTGCCTTCCATTTGCCGAATTCGCTTACAACAACAGCTATCAATCTAGCTTGGGTAAAGCCCCTTTTGAAGTTCTCTATGGACGACGATGTCGAACACCCCTTAACTGGTCAGAGACCGGGGAAAGACAATTCTTTGGCCCGGACATGATTCAGGAAGCAGAAGATCAAGTTCGTATCGTTCGTGAAAAGTTGAAAACAGCCCAATCTCGTCAAAAGAGTCAATATGACCGAAAACATAGGGCTATGACTTTCGAGGTTGACGAGAAGGCTTATCTTCGGGTCACCCCTCTGAAGGGAACCCATCGTTTCGGTATCAAAGGCAAATTGGCTCCTCGTTACATTGGACCTTTTCGCATTCTTGCCAAACGAGGAGAAGTTGCCTACCAGTTGGAACTACCTCCGCACCTCTCCAGAGTTCACGATGTCTTCCACGTTTCTCAACTCAGGCGTTGCTTCTCGGATCCTATCCGTGAAGTGGACCACGAAACGCTTGATCTCCAAGATGATCTTACATATCGAGAGTACCCCATTCGTATCCTCGATCAAGCCGAACGTACCACGCGACGTCATAATATCAAGTTTCTCAAGGTTCAATGGTCGCACCATTCTGAGGATGAAGCAACTTGGGAAAGGGAGGATCGTCTTCGACTCGAGTATCCCGCCTTCTTCCCGGAGGAACCCAAATCTCGGGACGAGATTCTTTTGAGTGGGGGTGAGTTGTCACACCCTAGCTAGTCATGCATTAGAGTGTTGCATCATGTTTACTCATTCATCAGAAACTTGAAATGGGGATGACAGAACCCCCAGTCCCCTCTGAAACCAACTAGGGTTACTAAAATAATTTTTCAATGAACCTGAAATGCCCTTCTAAAATGCCCATCATTTTTGTCTTGGTTCAGAACCTCTGCCAAAAGTGGTGCACATTTTCCTAGGCCATCCTAGGGTTTTTGAATTAAATCATAAATATTTGAATTTGGGCATTTAAAATAATATAAAATATTTAAATGCTCAAATATCTCCAAACTAAAATGTTTCATGTTGGAAATAATCCAACTATGGGCCAGGAATAGTTTGGTGATTTTTGAAGTTGCCTAGGTATTTTATTTAATTCAACAAAGTTGCAGATATATTAAATAAAAACAGAAACAGAAAATAAGGGGGAAAACCTACCTGGCGCCACCGCAGGCCCACCAGCCAGCCCACCTGGCCGGCCCAGCCCGGCCACCGCTCCAGCGAGCTGCTTGGCTCGCCAGGCAGGCAGCCAAGGTGCTCGGCGGCGGCACCGCAGCTCGCCACGCAGCTGCTCGCCGCCTCGCCGCCTCCCTCGCCCGGCTAACGCCGTGGATCGGCCTCTCTCTCTCCCCCGAACCCCCCAGACACCCCCTCTCCTCTCCAGCTCCTTCCCCTCGCACGCCCCAGCCATGGCCGACGCCATCGCCGCCACCCCCTCGCCGTAGCCACGCCCTCCGACCACCCCACGCCGTCTCACCGTGTCCAGGAGCTCCGCCGCTGTCCACTTCATCGAGCAGCCGAGCCCCGAGCGCTCGCAACGCCCGAGACCACCGCACCGACCTCGCCCGAGCTCACCGTCGCCGGAGATCCCCTTCAACGCCATCGTCGCTCCGGTCCATCTCCGGCCGCACCAGGGACTCCGTCGCACTCACTGTGAGCTTAGCCATCTTCCCCTCCCTTCCGTTCTTGCTCCCGAGCTGTGTAGCAACCTCCCGGAGCTCAACCGCACCCACCGCCGTGGACCTCGTCGCCGACGTGCTCCTGGTCATCCTCCGGCCACAAGATGGTGTCCATCTTGCTCACCGCGTCCCACAGCACCTAGCTAGCCACTCCACGAGCCTCACCGAACCCTCTAGCACCAAGTTCACCTCCGACCGAACCTCGGTGGCCGCCAAAGTCGTCGCCGGCGTCGACTCCGGCCACCCCGACCCCAACGGACTCCGCCAAGAGCTGCGGGTTGTCCTCAGCTCCACTCCGGTGGCCTCCGCGGTCCATTTAGTGGCCGAAATGGCCAAAACCACTCCCGCCGCCGCGTCGGGCTCGCCGGCGGCTAAACGCCGGCAGCCGACTTTGACTTTGACCACGGGTGGGCCCTGGTTGACTCCCCTGAGTCAATGACAGGTGGGGCCCAGCCCTGTTAATTAAACAGGATTAGTTTTAATTAAATTTTAATTAAAATAATCACCCTGACATGCGGGACCCACTGTCAGGTTTGACCCAGACCTGTTCCGTTGACCTGCTGACGTCACACTGACGTCAGGCTGACGCAGTAATTGATTTTCTGGATTTAAATTAAATCAGGAAATTCCAGAATATTATTTAAACTTCAAAAATTCATAACTTTTATTCTGTAACTCCAAATTGGACAAATTATATATGAAAAATGATCAGAAAAATCCAATCTATCCATCTGTACTATTTTCATGCATGATCAAACAAGTTAAATTGATGTTTTAAGCAGAACAAGGAAAAGCACTTAAAGAGGCCATGTTTGAGTTTGAAATTTGAATCTTTGATTCAAATTTGTTCAAACCCTTCTGGTTTTAGTTGCATTAGCCCAACACACTCATATTGCCATGTTTCATGCATGCATCATATTGTTGCACATTGTTTGGTGATGCTTGTGTATCGATGTCCTTTGCGACAGGTTCTGTCTCCGAGGAGTACCGTGATTACCCTAACGAAGAATCATATCCGAGCATCGAACCATCAGGCAAGCAACCAACCATTTGATCATATCGATACAATCCCATGTTCTCGCTCCTGCTCTCTTTTACTGCATTAAGACAACGCGATTCAAACTGCTGTGTGCTACGGTAGTTGAACCCATTTCCTCTGCATGACCTGTCATTGCCACAGTAACTAGATGAAACCCACTAGCATGTGTAGGAGTTGATTGAGCCATATGTATGTGTTGTTCCTACCTTGCTATGCCTGCTATGCTTAGAGTCGTGTCAGGTCTGGTTCATCTGGGTGATGGGCTAGAGTGAAATGATTATGTCGGTAATGAGAGTGGTGTGGTGAACACGATTTGGTAAAGGTATCGATGAGAGGCCATGTAGGAGTACATGGTGGGTTGTTTCATTGAAGCCGACCTTAAGCACTGAGATCTGTATGTGTGATTTAAGATACAGCTACTACCATGCATTGGGCCCTGAAATATGACCCCGCTCGACTTCTTATTCACCCTAGCTCTCTGTCCAGGAGTTGCAAGTAGTTTCTGGTGTTTGTAGCCTACTGGAGGCCGTGGACAGCGCTGACCGTAGGGGTGGGCTGTGATGCGGTAGGTACGTGGCACGGTGTACCGAATACCCGTTAGGTATCTCGGGAACCCTGTTCACATCGTTCGGGGCCGTATGGGAAACCTCGGCCGGACTCCCTGCGGATGGAACCTGAATAGGCGATAAACCTGGACTAGAGGCTTAAGTGTTTAGGTAGGTCGTGGTCTACACCCACGTCGGCTTTCGCTTGAAGTCTGCCGAGCACATGTCGTGTGCAGACGCTAAGTGGTGGAAACATGTATGAAGAAGTACACCCCTGCAGGGTTAACATGATCTATTCGAATAGCCGCGTCCGCGGTAAAGGACTACTTGGTTGCCTATACAGTTCATAGACAAGTAAATGGAAACTACTAAAAGCCTCAAGATAAGTGTGAGTGCCGAGGATGGCTCTTCCGTAGGAAGACGGAGGTGGATCCTCGGTAGTGTATTGAAGTGGTGAGTAGTGGACTCGTGTGCGCAAAACATTTCAAGTTGGGTATCGTAGGATAGCCTAGCCAAGAGTCAAAGCTGGCTTGCTGCAATAACTCCACCAACCCTTCTTGATACTATGCATGTATGTAGGATCTGATGTAAGTCTTGCTGAGTACCTTTGTACTCATGTTGCTATAATCTACATTTTTACAGAAGACGCTGCAACCCCTTCTGATGGGTTCTATGTAGACGTTGACATCAACGAGTAGGCTAAAGACCCAGGTGGTGACCCTGAGCTTGTGATGGACCACGTAGTATAGCTAGGCTTTCCAAGCCTCTTTTATTTTACTAGTTGTCTGTACCCAGACAATGTACTTCCGCTGCTGGCTTGTATGACTGTATGACTTGTATGTTGGGTCGTGAGACCCGTACCTTTGTGAATGTTATGTATGGCTCCCTGAGCCTTAAATAAAGTACTTGTGTCATAGAGTCATGTTGTGATGCTTCGTTGTATTTGCACATATCGAGCATATTGTGTGTATGATTGAAATGCTTGGTATGTGTGGGATCTGACTATCTAGTTGTTTATCTTTAGTAGCCTCTCTTACCGGGAAATGTCTCCTAGTGTTACCGCTGAGCCATGGTAGCTTGCTACTGCTCTGGAACACTTAGGCTGGCCGGCATGTGTCCTTCTTCGTTCCTGTGTCTGTCCCTTCGGGGAAATGTCACGCTTTGAGTACCGGAGTCCTGTTAGCCCGCTACAGCCCGGTTTACCGGAGTCCTGCTAGCCCAGTGCTACAGCCCGGACCCACTTGCTGATGACCGACACGTTCGAAGCTGGGTCATGGATGCCTGTCCCTGTAAGTCTGTGCCACTTTGGGTTTACGACTAGTCATGTCAGCCCGGGCTCCTTATCATATGGATGCTAGCGACACTATCATATACGTGAGCCAAAAGGCGCAAACGGTCCCGGGAAAAAGGTAAGACGACACCCGTGGGGATACCGTGCGTGAGGCCGCAAAGTGATATGAGGTGTTACCAGCTAGATCGATGTGACATCGAGTCGGGGTCCTGACATTGGTGATGGTTGTGTATCGGTGTCCTTTGCGACAGGTTCTGCCTCCGAGGAGTACCGTGATTACCCTAACGAAGAACCGTATCAGTGCATCGAACCATCAGGCAAGCAACCAACCATTTGATCATATCGATACAATCCCATGTTCTCGCTCCTGCTCTCTTTTACTGCATTAAGACAACGCGTTTCAAACTGTTGTGTGCTACGGTAGTTGAACCCATTTCCTCTGCATGACCTGTCATTGCCACAGTAACTAGATGAAACGCACTAGCATGTGTAGGAGTTGTTTGAGCCATATGTATGTGTTGTTCCTACCTTGCTATGCCTGCTATGCTTAGAGTCGTGTCAGGTCTGGTTCATCTGGGTGATGGGCTAGAGTGAAATGATTATGTCAGTAATGAGAGTGGTTTGGTGAACACGATTTGGTAAAGGTATCGATGAGAGGCCATGTAGGAGTACATGGTGGGTTGTTTCATTGAAGCCGAACTTAAGCACTGAGATCTGTATGTGTGATTTAAGAATCAGCTACTACCATGCATTGGGCCCTGAAATATGACCCCGCTCGACTTCTTATTCACCCTAGCTCTCTGTCCAGGAGTTGCAAGTAGTTTCTGGTGTTTGTAGCCTACTGGAGGCCGTGGACAGCGCTGACCGTAGGGGTGGGCTGTGATGCGGTAGGTACGTGGACGGGTGTACCGAATACCCGTTAGGTATCTCGGGAACCCTGTTCACATCGTTCGGGGCCGTATGGGAAACCTCGGCCGGACTCCCTGCGGATGGAACCTGGATAGGCGATAAACCTGGACTAGAGGCTTAAGTGTTTAGGTAGGTCGTGGTCTACACCCACGTCGGCTTTCGCTTGAAGTCTGCCGAGCACATGTCGTGTGCAGACGCTAAGTGGTGGAAACATGTATGAAGAAGTACACCCCTGCAGGGTTAACATGATCTATTCGAATAGCCGCGTCCGCGGTAAAGGACTACTTGGTTGCCTATACAGTTCATAGAAAAGTAAATGGAAACTACTAAAAGCCTCAAGATAAGTGTGAGTGCCGAGGATGGCTCTTCCGTAGGAAGACGGAGGCGGATCCTCGGTAGTGTATTGAAGTGGTGAGTAGTGGACTCGTGTGCGCAAAACCATTTCAAGTTGGAGTATCATAGGATAGTCTAGCCAAGAGTCAAAGCTGGCTTGCTGCAATAACTCCACCAACCCTTCTTGAGAATATACATGTATGTAGGATCTGATGTAAGTCTTGCTGAGTACCTTTGTACTCATGTTGCTATAATTTACATTTTTACAGAAGACGCTGCAACCCCTTCTGATGGGTTCTATGTAGACATTGACATCAACGAGTAGGCTAAAGGCCCAGGTGGTGACCCTGAGCTTGTGAAGGACCATGTAGTATAGTTAGGCTTTCCAAGCCTCTTTTATTTTACTAGTTGTCTATACTCAGACAAGTTACTTCCGCTGCTAGTTTATATGACTGTATGACTTGAATGCTGGGTCATGAGACCCGTACCTTTGTGTATGTTATGTATGGCTCCCTAAGCCTTAAATAAAGTACTTGTGTCATAGAGTCATGTTGTGATGCTTCGTTGTATTTGCACATATCGAGCATATTGTGTGTATGATTGAAATGCTTGGTATGTGTGGGATCTGACTATCTAGTTGTTTATCTTTAGTAGCCTCTCTTACCGGGAAATGTCTCCTAGTGTTACCGCTGAGCCATGGTAGCTTGCTACTGCTCTGGAACACTTAGGCTGGCCGGCATGTGTCCTTCTTCGTTCCTGTGTCTGTCCCTTCGGGGAAATGTCACGCTTTGAGTACCGGAGTCCTGTTAGCCCGCTACAGCCCGGTTTACCGGAGTCCTGCTAGCCCAGTGCTACAGCCCGGACCCACTTGCTGATGACCGACACGTTCGAAGCTGGGTCATGGATGCCTGTCCCTGTAAGTCTGTGCCACTTTGGGTCTACGACTAGTCATGTCAGCCCGGGCTCCTTATCATATGGATGCTAGCGACACTATCATATACGTGAGCCAAAAGGCGCAAACGGTCCCGGGCAAAGGTAAGGCGACACCCGTGGGGATACCGTGCGTGAGGCCGCAAAGTGATATGAGGTGTTACCGGCTAGATCGATGTGACATCGAGTCGGGGTCCTGACACCGACGTTGTGATCATTGACACTGATGAAGACTCAATGCTATCTTCAGAAGTGCCAGGCAAGCAAAACCCCCTTGTTCATTCCGATACAATCCTACTCTCTCGCTCCTGCTCTCTTTTACTGCATTAGGACAACACCGATTCAACTGTTACTTGCTGCGGTAGCTGAACCCCTTTATCCTCTGCATGACCTGTCATTGCCACAGTAAATAGATCAAACCCACTAGTATGAGTAGGAGTTGTTTGAGCCATGTTGTGCCTACTCATTCATGTTTGTTTGTCATGCCTGCTATTGCTTAGAGTTGAGTCAGGTCTGATTCATTGGGGATGAATCAGAGGTGTGTGAACATGTCCTGCTGTGTGTGAGCGAAGTGGTGAACACGATTTGGTAAAGGTAGCGGTGAGAGGCCATGTAGGAGTACATGGTGGGTTGTCTCATTGAAGCCGTCCTTAGGAACTGAGTTCTGTGTTTGTGATCCATGATTCAGCTACTACCATACATTGGGCCCTGAAATATGACCCCGCTCGACTTCTTATTCACCCAAGTCCTTTGTCCAGGAGTTGCAAGTAGTTTCTGGTGTTTGTAGTATGCTGGAGGTCGTGCACAGCGCTGACCGAAGGGGTGGGCTGTGATGCGGTAGGCACGTGGCCGGGTATACCGGGCGCCCGTTTGGTGTCACGGAACCCTGTTCACATCGTTTGGGGCTGTGAGCGAAACTCCGGCCGGATCTCCTCATGGATGGAACCCGAATAGGCGATAAACCTGGACTAGAGACTTGAGTGTTTAGTTAGGTCGTGGTCTACACCCACGTCGACTTTCGCTTGAAGTCTGCCGAGCACATGTTGTGTGCAGACGCTAAGTGGTGGAAATATGTATGAAGAAGTACACCCCTGCAGGGTTAACATCATCTATTCGAATAGCCGTGTCCGCGGTAAAGGACTTCTGGGTTGCTTATATCAGTTCATAGACAAGTGAAAGTGGATATTCTAAAATACGCAAGATAAGCGTGAGTGCTATGTATGGCGTTCTCGTAGGGAGACGGGAGCGGATCCATAGTGGTGTATTGATATGGTGAATATGTGGACTCGTGTGCGCCACCTCAAAAGAGTTACTTGTAGTCATAGTTTAGGATAGCCACCGAGTCAAAGCTGGCTTGCTGCTGTTAAACCCCACCATCCCCTTTGTTGATAATGATGCATATGTAGATAGATCTGATGTAAGTCTTGCTGGGTACATTTGTACTCACGTTTGCCTATTTTATGTTTTTGCAGAGAGACTTCAGTCTCGCTAGTAGTTCCGCGTGGTCTTCGACGTTTAGCTTGTTACCTCAGCTACGATCTTGTGCCCTCGGCAGGATCTGGTAGATAGTCAGGCTTCTCAGCCTTTTTCATTTCTAGATGTCTGTACTCAGACATGTTAAGCTTCCGCATGTGCCTTGGTTTGTATGCTCTGAATGTTGGGTCATGAGACCCCTGTTTGTAATATCTCGCTCCTCGGAGCCTATTGAATAAATACTTGAGTTGTAGAGTCATTTTGTGATGCCATGTTGTATTTGCACATATCGAGCATATTGTGTGTATGTTATTGAAATGCTTGGTATGTGTGGGATCTGGCTATCTAGTTGTTTATCCTTAGTAGCCTCTCTTACCGGGAAATGTCTCCTAGTGTTTCCACTGAGCCATGGTAGCTTGCTACTGCTCCGGAACACTTAGGCTGGCCGGCATGTGTCCTTCTTCATTCCTGTGTCTGTCCCTTCGGGGAAATGTCACGTGATGAATACCGGAGTCCTGTTAGCCCGCTACAGCCCGGTTCACCGGAGTCCTGCTAGCCCAGTGCTACAGCCTGGATTCACTCACTGATGACCGACACGTTCGATGTTGGGTCATGGATGCCTCTCCCTGTAAGTTTGTGCCACTTTGGGTTTTACGCTGTCAGGACCCCGACTCAATGCCACATCGATCTAGCATGTAACACCTCATATCACTTTGCGGCCTCACGCACGGTATTCCCACGGGTGTCGCCTTACCTTTGCCCGGGACCGTTTGCGCCTTTTGGCACACGTATATGATAGTGTCGCTAGCATCCATATGATAAGGAGCCCGGGCTGACATGGCTAGTCGTAAACCCAAAGTGGTACTAACTTACCGGGACAGGCATCCATGACCCAGCATCGAACGTGTCGGTCATCAGCGAGTGAATCCAGGCAGTAGCACTGGGCTAGCAGGACTCCGGTGAACCGGGCTGTAGCGGGCTAACAGGACTCCGGTATTCATCGCGTGACATTTCCCCGAAGGGACAGACACAGGAACGAAGAAGGACACATGCCGGCCAGCCTAAGTGTTCCGGAGCAGTAGCAAGCTACCATGGCTCAGTGGAAGCACTAGGAGACATTTCCCGGTAAGAGAGGCTACTAAGGACAAACAACTAGATAGCCAGATCCCACACATACCAAGCATTTCAATAACATACACACAATATGCTCGATATGTGCAAATACAACATGGCATCACAACATGACTCTACGACTCAAATATTTTATTCAATAGGCTCCGAGGAGCGAGATATTACAAACATGGGTCTCATGACCCAACAATCAGAGCATACAAGTCAAAGCACAAGCGGAAGCTATCATGTCTGAGTACAGACATCTATGAATGAAAAAGGCTGAGAAGCCTGACTATCTACCAAATCCTGCCGAGGGCACAAGATCGTAGCTGAGGTAACAAGCTAAACGTCGAAGTCCACGCGGTACTACTAGCGAGACTGAAGTCTCTCTGCAAAAACATAAATTAAGCAACGTGAGTACAAATGTACCCAGCAAGACTTACATCAGATCTAACTACATATGCATCATTCTCAACAAGGGGATGGTGGAGTTTAACTGCAGCAAGCCAGCTTTGACTGGGTGGCTATCCTAAACTACGACTGCAAGTAACTCTTTTGAGGTGGCGCACACGAGTCCACATATTCACCATATCAATACACCACTATGGATCCGCTCCCGTCTCCCTACGAGAACGCCATCCATAGCACTCACGCTTATCTTGCGTATTTTAGGGTATCCACTTTCACTTGTCTATGAACTGATATAAGCAACCCAGAAGTCCTTTTCCGCCGACACGTCTATTCGAATAGATGATGTTAACCCTGCAGGGGTGTACTTCTTCATACATCTTTCCACCACTTAGCGTCTGCACACGACATGTGCTCGACAGACTTCAAGCGAAAGCCGACGTGGGTGTAGACCACGACCTACCTAAACACTCAAGTCTCTAGTCCAGGTTTATCGCCTATTCGAGTTCCATCCATGAGGAGATCTGGCCGGAGTTTCGCTCACAGCCCCAAACGATGTGAACAGGGTTCCGTGACACCAAACGGGCGCCCGGTATACCCGGCCACGTGCCTACCGCATCACAGCCCACCCCTCCGGTCAGCGCTGCCCACGGCCTCCAGCATACTACAAACACCAGAAACTACTTGCAACTCCTAGACAGAGGACAAGGGTGATTAAGAAGTCGAGCGGGGTCATATTTCAGGGCCCAATGTATGGTAGTAGCTGAATCATGGATCACAAACACAGAACTCAGTTCCTGAGGACGGCTTCAATGAGACAACCCACCATGTACTCCTACATGGCCTCTCACCGATACCTTTACCAAATCGTGTTCACACACTTAGCTCACACATAGTAGGACATGTTCACACACCTCTGATTCATTACCGATGAATCAGACCTGACTCAACTCTAAGCAGTAGTAGGCATGACAAACAAGCATGAATGAGTAGGCACATCAGGGCTCAAACAACTCCTACTGATGCTAGTGGGTTTCATCTATTTACTATGGCAATGACAGGTCATGCAGAGGATAAAGGGGTTCAACTACCGCAGCATGTAACAGTTGAATCGGTGTTGTCCTAATGCAGTAAAAGAGAGCAGGAGCGAGAGAGGGGGATTGTATCGGAATGAACAAGGGGGTTTTGCTTGCCTGGCACTTCTGAAGATAACATTGAGTCTTCATCAGTGTCAACGATCACATCATCGGTACAACGTCTATCGAGGGGGAACAACACTGGCAAACACAGAAGAAGCACGATCAATGCAATGCACAATATGATGCATGCTATGACATGGCAATATGAATGTGTTTTGGGCTAATGCACCTAGCTATGATTAAAATGAAGTTGGTTTGAATACATGATTCAAATTCCAACTCCATATATGGTTATTTAAATGCCCTTTATTTGTTTTGTCCAAAAAAGAGGACAAACATTGTTCAAACATGCATGAAATTCCTGAATAAAAATAAATCCAGAAAACCTATTACTGCGTCAGCATGACTTCACAGTGTATGGTAGTAGCCTCTCACCGATACCTTTACCAAATCGTATTCACACACTTAGCTCACACACAGTAGGACATGTTCATACACCTCTGATTCATCCCGGATGAATCAGACCTGACACAACTCTAACCAATAGCAGGCATGACAAACAAACATGAATGAGTAGGCACAACAGGGCTCAAACAACTCCTACTCATGCTAGTGGGTTTCATCTATTTACTGTGGAATGACAGGTCATGCAAAGGATAAAGGGGTTCAGCTACCGCAACAAGTAACAGTTGAATCGTTGTTGTCTTAATGCAGTAAAAGAGAGCAGGGCGAGAGAGTAGGATTGTATTGGAATGAACAAGGGGGTTTTGCTTGCCTGGCACTTCTGAAGATAGCATTGAGTCTTCATCAGTGTCAACGATCACATCATCGGTATCACGTCTATCGAGAGGGGACAAATACCGGCAACACAGAAGGGAACACAATCAATGCAATGCACAATATGATGCATGATCATGACATGGCAAAATGAATGTGTTTTGGGCTAATGCACCTAGCTATGATTAAAATGAAGTTGGTTTGAATACATGATTCAAATTCCAACTCCATATATGGTTATTTAAATGCCCTTTATTTGTTTTGTCCAAAACAGAGGACAAACATTGTTCAAACATGCATGAAAATGGTACAGATGGATTCCTTGAATATTTCTGATAATTTTTCATATATAATTTATTTCATTTGGAGTTACGGTTAATTTTCTATGAATTTTTGAAGTTTTAATCATTTTCTGAAATTCCTGAATAAAAATAAATCCAGAAAACCTATTACTGCGTCAGCATGACTTCACAGTGACGTCAGCAAGTCAACGGCGTTGTCCAGGTCAAATCTGACTTGTGGGACCCACATGTCAGCTGCACAGTGATTTAACAGAGTTTAATTAACTTAACTAAATTGTTGGCCGGGTTAATTAAACGGTAGGGCCCACCTGTCAGTGGCCCTAGGCCTGGGTTAGCGGGGTGGTTAGGCCCTAATGACCGGCCACGTCGGATTCGCCGGCGGTTGGACGACGGCGACGACCCAGAGCGGCGGTGGCTCGCCGGAGTTACGCCAGAGGCGACAGATCAACGCGCCAAGGGCACCAGGAGGTAGCCCGTGCTCGTGCGCATCTAGGGGGACCAACGGGAGGTGCGGGGGTGGCCGGGGTTCGCCGGAATGGAGCTCGCGGCGGCGCCGGCATTCGGGTGAACTGGGTTTCGGGGTTAGGGAGCACGACAGGAGGCAAAGAGGGGTGTTACGACCTCCTGGGGTTGCACTGAGCACGACCGCGTGCTCAGTTGCAGCTCTAGGCAACGGTGGCTACGGCGGCGACATGGCCGGTGGCAAGCAAGCTCCGGCTCCGGTGGGATCGAGGCTACAGGGCGCAATCGAGGCGGAGAAGAGAGAGGGGAGGCGTAGGAGCTCACAGTGAGTTCGAAGAGCAGGTCGGCATGCTCAGGGAGATGACGGAGAGGATGAATCGGACGGCGGCATCCGGCGGCCGTGGTCGGGGAAGAAGCGCCGCGGCATCGTCTTGGGGCATCCGGGCTTCGGTGGGTCGACATAGAGGGGCTTGGGGTCCGGGCTGAGCTCGGGTACGCAGAGAGGGAGCGAGGAAGTGGCTGTGGCCGCGGTGGTTGCGAGCGACGTCGGCGCCTGTTTTATTTAAATCAGTTCCTTCATATCCAAGCCAAACTGGTCGAAGTTGAGTCTAGAAATGCTTTAGTTATATAAGGGAATTGATTGTGGGATGGAACGTAAGGCTCTTTTTACTCCTTATACCTTATGCCCTTCTGATCTGAGTCATCTTATCTTTCTTACGGGGTTAAGGAACCAGGCTTATTCTTCTTTCTATTAGGATCACATGTTAGTAATCCGTAGATTTATAAGATTGTTGGATTTAAGCTTGAGTTCAGTTCCTACAACTTCCGTATGTTAATTATTGATCTCGAGACCTTGATATTGTGCTTCTGAGTGGTTACGCCACCATTTTTGTGAATGTCTCAAATCTTTTCTGAGCATTTACAGCCGTTATGCTGTCCGAGTCATCCCAGGTTTCTAAATAGTCTGATGCATTTGCAAAATCCTTTCCCTCTGGTTTCGATGTTCCTTTATGCCAGCTCAATCACACTAATTGTTGAGTTGAGGTATTCTATTGCCTTGACATTTATGTTGGAGTTATTATTATGACCCTAGGTGTTTTAGGGAGTCACCTAGTAATCTAGCAATGTTTTGTGTTCCCAGTGTGAAGATTCATCCCGTGGTGCTACTTAGTAGTAGGCATTCTACTCCTGGATTCTGAACCCGAGATTCACTCTACTTACTTCATGTTGATAGGGTTTGCTAGTTCCTTTAGGATATTAGTAACCTTTGCGATAGTCCTCGAGGTTCGTGGTACATCCTTCTTCCAATTACCATGAACCATTCTTGGCAGGAGTTCTTCTGAACCAAGAGATGACAACAAGAGTGCTCTCGATGGGTTCTCCATGCTATATTGTGACTCTGCCCGCTCAACCTTTCTGCATGGGTTATCCGGAAGAATTATGTTGAACTTGGTTCGACATACTAATCTATGCATCCACAACTCAGAAAGTTATATGTTCCTTTGAGTTGTCCCTCTTTAGTTGTCTACTGACCTTCGTCTATCAATTGATAGTCAAGAGTATGTGTGCGTTCGTTCATCGATGCCTATTATTCTTGTGGTCCGTCAGGCCATTCTATCACGGAATGACTAGGAGAAACAAACTCCAGTACATCTTCCCTATCCAGGATTGGGTCAAAGAAGTTGTGCTCCGCAGATCAAATTGCTAATCCAGCTTTTGTTCTGCTCTATCTTGGAGTATTACCATCTTTATATCGGGATGTTATAGGAATTACACACCATCCTATGAACTCTTGGTACAGTGATACTTCTTGCCATCATTGTTCGTTCCTCAGTTCCTGTGATATTGTAACCGGAATGCCGACAAATGAATCATGGCGTGTGAAATCAATATTGCTAGCAACTCTGTTGCTTGGTAGTTAAATGGACGATAACCTCATTCTTAGCGTGTTGATAATTGAATCGTCACACTAAGATTGATTGTGCTACCTAGTCCCTATTTCTGGTGCACTCCTCGACCAATGAGTTAGGAATTATTTCAAGTCCTCACTCATTTGATCATGTTGTCTTGCCCTCAAAAGCAAGATTGTTCTCGAGCGTAGTAACATACCGGTGGTTCGTGATTTTACGAAGATCTTCTTGGAAGTGTTACTGGGTTGTTTCCTAACTGTTATGTTGAGCTCATGATCAAGTTGGTTTCTTGTGAACCACCCTCTCTCCAAGATCGGTGTTAGATATCCCTGAGCTAGTTGGTTAAGCTAGACAACAACTTGGAGAGTCAGAAGATAAAAGCTTGCCTGACTTAGTTCGTTCCAAAGGGATATTCTTTTGTAGTGTGTGTTGAAGAAAGATGATATCTTCATCGATTGGTCCCTGTGATCAGTTGTTGGACCTATTGTCTTATCAATCCTTTGATTTGAGTGTGGGCCATCGTCAAGTCAAATCAGTACCAATGATGCTCGTAATGTTGTCTTACTCGTGGTTGATCCCTCGAGCATACACCATTATATCTTTTGGGTCTGACCAATGCTATCACTTGTTCACATAATTATGGAATTCCATTTACATGGAAATCTCGATGAGTTGTTGTTGAGCCCATCAGCAGCATTTACAGCAGTTATGCTGTCCGAGTCATCCCAGGTTTCCAAAGAGTCTGATGCATTTGCAAAATCCTTTTCCTCTGGTTTCAATGTCTTTTAGGCCAGGTTAATCACACAAATTGTTGAGTTGAGGTACTCTATTGCCTCGACCTTTATGTTGGAGTTATTATTATGACCCTAGGTGTCTCTGGGTATCATCTAGTAGTCTAGCCATGTTTTGTGTCCCAGTGTGATGATTCTGGCTTTTATTCTCGAAAGCATCCCGTGATGCCACTTAGTAGTAGGTATTCTACTCCTTGGGTTTTGAACCCGAGATTCACCCTACTTACTTCATGTTGATAGTAATTGCTAGCTCCCATAGGTTATTAGTAACCTTTGCGATAGTCCTTGAAGTCCGAGGTATCTTCTTCTTCCAAATACCATGAACTACTTATGGCAGAAGTTCCTCGTTGAACTGAACAATCACAGCAAGAGTGCTCTCGATGAGTTCTCCATGCTATATTGTGACTCTGCCAGCTCAACCTTTCTGCATGGGTTATCCGGAAGAATTATGTTGAACTTGGTTCGACATACTAATCTATGCATCCACAACTCAGAAAGTTATTTGTTCCTTTGAGTTGTCCCTCTTTAGTTGTCTACTGATCTTCGTCTATCAATTGATAGTCAAGAGTATGCGTGTGTTCGTTTATCGATGCCTATTACTCTTGTGGTCCGTGAAGCCATTCTATTGCGGAATGATAGGAGAAACAAACTCCAGTACCTCTTCCATATCCAAGATTGGGTCAAAGAAGTTGTGCTCCACAGAACAAATTGCTAATCCAGCTTTTGTTCTGCTCTATCTTGGAGTATTACCATCTTTATATCGGGATGTTATAGGGATTGCACACCACCCTATGAACTCTTGGTACAGTGATACTTCTTGCCATCATTGTTCATTCCTCGATTCCTGTGTTATTGTAACCGGAATGCCGACAAATGAATCATGGCGTGTGAAATCAATACTGCTAGCAACTCTGTTGCTTGGTAGTTAAATGGACGATAACCTCATTCTTAGCGTGTTGATTATTGAATCGTCACCCTAAGACCGATTGTGCTACCTAGTCCCTATTTCTGGTGCACTCCTCGACCAATGAGTTAGGAATTATTTCAAGTCCTCACTCATTTGATCATGTCGTCTTGCCCTCAAAAGCAAGATTGTTCTCGAGCTTAGTAACATACGGTGGTTCGTGACTTTCCAAATATCTTTACCGGGTTGTTTTCCTGACTGTTATGTTGAGCTCATAATCAAGTTGGTTTCTTGTGAACCACTCTTTCTCCAAGAATTTGTGTTGGATATCCCTGAGTTAGTTGGTTAAGCTAGACAACAACTTGGAGAGTTGGAAGATAAAAGCTTGCCTAACCTAGTTCGTTCCAAAGGGATATTCTTGGGTAGTGTGTGTTGAGGAAAGATGATATCTTCATCGATTGGTCCTTGTAATCAGTTGTTGGACCTATTGTCTTATCAATCCTTTGATTTGAGTGTGGGCTATTGTCAAATCAAACCAGAACCAACGATATTCGTAATGTTGTCTTACTCGTGGTTGATCCCTCGAGCCTACACCACTATATCTTTTGGGTCTGACCAATGCTATTACTTGTTCACATACTTATGGAATTCCATTTACCTGGAAATTCCGATGAGTTGTTGTTGAGCCCATCAGCAGCATTTCGTCTCCCCCCATGAGTCATGTTGAACATCAACCTAGTGTTGGAAACTAGTGTAAGCATTTCTTCGTGTTTCGTTCATGAACCATATGTTTGGATGAAGGTAGTGACTTCCTTTAATTCATGTGCATCTGATGCAAGTTGCCGCCGTGGATTCGAGAAAGTCAATGTTGCTTTCTTTGGAATCATTCCAAATCAGTCATGCACACGTGCGAAGAATTCTGTGGTTTGAAGACTTGCAACCTTCAATCTATATGTATCCCTAGCACACCAAGCCACTGATTGATTTGTTCAAGGAAAAGGAGTTCCTTCATAAGAGCTAATCCGGACTTATGTAAGGACTTCGATACCCTCGATGATGGTTCCCCCTCCTGAACTCGGTAGTGTTTTATTATAAGACTACTTTGTGGTCATGCTTGTCTTGGACAACATGTTCACATGTTGTAGCAGAACCGGCTCGTGTTTTTGGAGCTTGCTATCGTAGTTCATTCCCCGAGAATCTCGCAACGTTGTCTCGTCGATTTGTGTTGCAAACTTTCATTTCTCTTCCTAGACTCGATGAGTCTAGAATATTCTGACACCAACCGGATCTGAATCTCAGGCAGATGTGATGGTTGGAACATTTCCCAAGAACTATAATATTGGTCTCGCGATAACCGGTAAAGTGGATGTCGTGGCCAACACACCCCGCCGGAAGACCTGTTATTATAATATCTTGATTAAGGAAGTTGGCCACCTCCCCATAAGGATTTCGTAGGGTTTTATTCCAATAAGCTACTCCTTATGGATTTTTGTGTTCCCGAAGTCCGACCTTTTTACTTGATGTTTTAGATATCAAACCATATCTATGAATGGGTTACACTAGCACATCAAGGAGAACATTAGAAGCCGAGTGCTAAATGTCTCTCGGTCGATCATCCAAATTTTATTTCCTTGGCCCCGCCAAGGGTGAAATCTAAGAAAGTGTTATCCTCCTTTGCATCTGCATCGTCCATCGCTATTCATCATGGTAGTATGTTGTGTTGTCAGCACCCTTGACACGGATGTTGATAAAACCTTGATGATTGCGGAAATGCAAGTTCTTGAGAGCACGCACAAGCGCTACGTGTTATCATCGGCACTAACTGGGATTCCTCTCAGTTTCCTCGGCAATGCTATGACCTTTCAAATAGTGGATTCACTCTCTATTGTTGGGTTCTTCCCCAGTTACCAGAATCATTCCCAGCATTTGCATTTTGTTCCCAGCTTGCACCGCCAATGTGCCATTCTACCAAGGGTCCCTTCCATTTCCGGTGGTAAGCAAATTCATTCATTACGTTGTCTTCAACAAGGTAATCCAAATCATCCAAGTCCGAGTATGCCATTCTACCGACCCCCGCCAATCGATCGTTGTGAATTGCCTTGGGCTGGTATGAAGAGTTTCAATGATCTCTGAATCAAAGGTAATTCTTTTTGCCACTTTAGGAGATATATCTACGAGTCACCATCCCTAAGTTGCCTCGTTGTGGTATCATGGCAACTCAACTCCTCGCTACGTTGACAATCAACTACCACCTTCTTAAGCGTGAAATTGTTGTCCACCTAGTGAACCTTCGTCATCTGCTTCACTCCATTCCTATGGATGTGTGCTTCGTCTCTCAGCTCGAGAGATGTTGCTATGTCTCATTCCGTGGGTTAATCCTGAGTTGTTCGACCTTCGAGAAGAACAATTCTTTTAGGGTCTTTCCTTTCCTCTCGTTGTCATGATAGTTGGAGTTCTCAAGGCAAGACTTCAAGACAATGATGGTGAACGAATCAACGTTCAATTGAAGTGCAACCTGGATCGTGAAGATTGTGCTAGTTGGCGTTCCCCCTTCACCTTACCCTACGCTTGAATCTCGGGACGAGATTTTTGTTTAGTGGGGGTGAGTTGTCACAGCCCTAGAATTTCTTTGTCATTAGTTGCATTAAGGCATTCATGCATCATGTTTAAAGTTCATGAAACTTGAACTGGGGATGACAAACCCTAGCACTAAATAAAATGCAATTAGGATCAAAATAAAAATATTTTCAATAAACCCAGAATGCCCTTTAGGAAAGTTCATTATTTTGTTAAAGGTGAAAACCCCTGCCAACAATGATGCACATATTTCTACGCCATTCTGGATTTTTGAATTAAATCCTATTGTATTTGACCTTGGGCATTTAAATACTGTAAATAATTTAAATGTTCAAATAAATGTTGGAAATTGTTAAGGGTCACTGAAATAATTCAGAAAGCACCCATAATTGTTTCCAGGATTTTATAAAATGATTTGATATTTTAAATCAAATCAAAACAAACTACAGAAAATAGAAAACAGAATTAAATAGAAAAAAAAGGAGAGAGAAGCCCAGCCACTTACCTGGCGCCCACTCACCTGGCCCAGCTCCTCCAGCGGCCCAGCCCGCCACCGCTACCCCCCCTGTCGCCTTCCTCCTCTGCCAGGAGGACGGGCACGCGCCCGGCGCGCGCGGCCACGTGCCCCGGCCACCTCCTCCCTGCTTGGGTGCCTCCTCCTCCTCTGGACGCCTCCCCCGAGCGCCACGCACCTCCCTGCCTCTCTCCCTCACTCTCCCGCACTCTCACTCCCTTCCCTGGATCTCTCCCTCTCTCACCCGAGAGTCGCCGCCGACGTCGCTCGCAACCACCGCGGCCACAGCCACTTCCTCGCTCCCTCTCTGCGTACCCGAGCTCAGACCAGACCCCAAGCCCCTCTACGTCGACCCACCGAAGCCCGGATGCCCCAAGACGATGCCGCGGCGCTTCTTCCCCGACCACGGCCGCCAGATGCCGCCGTCCGATTCATCCTCTCCGTCATCTCCCCGAGCACGCCGACCTGCTCTTCGAACTCACTGTGAGCTCCTACGCCTCCCCTCTCTCTTCTCCGCCTCGATTGCGCCCTGTAGCCTCGATCCCACCGGAGCCGGAGCTTGCTTGCCGCCGGCCATGTCGCCGCCGTAGCCACCATTGCCTAGAGCTGCAACCGAGCACGCGGTCGTGCTCAGTGCAACCCCAGGAGGTCGTAACACCCCTCTTTGCCTCCTGTCGTGCTCCCTAACCCCGAAACCCAGTTCACCCGAACGCCGGCGCCGCCGCGAGCTCCATTCCGACGAACCCCGGCCACCCCCGCACCTCCCGTTGGTCCCCCTAGATGCGCACGGGCACGGGCTACCTCCTGGTGCCCTTGGCGCGTCGATCCGTCGCCTCTGGCGTAACTCCGGCGAGCCACCGCCGCTCTGGGTCGTCGCTGTTGTCCAACCGCCGGCGAATCCGACATGGCCAGTCATTAGGGCCTAACCACCCCGCTAACCCAGGCCTAGGGCCACTGACAGGTGGGCCCTACCGTTTAATTAACCCGGCCAACAATTTAGTTAAGTTAATTAAACTCTGTTAAATCACTGTGCAGCTGACATGTGGGTCCCACAAGTCAGATTTGACCTGGACAACGCCGTTGACTTGCTGACGTCACTGTGAAGTCATGCTGACACAGTAATAGGTTTTCTGGATTTATTTTTATTCAGGAATTTCAGAAAATGATTAAAACTTCAAAAATTCATAGAAAATTAACCGTAACTCCAAATGAAATAAATTATATATGAAAAATTATCAGAAAAATTCAAGGAATCCATCTGTACCATTTTCATGCATGTTTGAACAATGTTTGTCCTCTGTTTTGGACAAAACAAATAAAGGGCATTTAAATAACCATATATGGAGTTGGAATTCGAATCATGTATTCAAACCAACTTCATTTTAATCATAGCTAGGTGCATTAGCCCAAAACACATTCATTTTGCCATGTCATGATCATGCATCATATTGTGCATTGCATTGATTGTGTTCCCTTCTGTGTTGCCGGTATTTGTCCCCTCTCGATAGACCTGATACCGATGATGTGATCGTTGACACTGATGAAGACTCAATGCTATCTTCAGAAGTGCCAGGCAAGCAAAACCCCCTTGTTCATTCCGATACAATCCTACTCTCTCGCCCTGCTCTCTTTTACTGCATTAAGACAATAACGATTCAACTGTTACTTGCTACGGTAGCTGAACCCCTTTATCCTTTGCATGACCTGTCATTCCATAGTAAATAGATGAAACCCACTAGCATGAGTAGGAGTTGTTTAAGCCCTGTTGTGCCTACTCATTCATGTTTGTTTGTCATGCCTGCTATTGCTTAGAGTTGTGTCAGGTCTGATTCATCCGGGATGAAGCAGAGGTGTGTGAACATGTCCTACTGTGTGTGAGCTAAGTGTGTGAATACGATTTGGTAAAGGTAGTGGTGAGAGGCCATGTAGGAGTACATGGTGGGTTGTCTCATTGCAGCCGTCCTCGGGAACTGAGTTCTGTGTTTGTGATCCATGACTCAGCTACTACCATACATTGGGCCCTGAAATATGACCCCGCTCGACTTCTTAATCACCCTTGTCCTCTGTCCAGGAGTTGCAAGTAGTTTTTGGTGTTTGTAGTATGATGGAGGCCGTGGGCAGCGCTGACCGGAGGGGTGGGCTGTGATGCGGTAGGCACGTGGCCGGGTATACCGGGCGCCCGTTTGGTGTCACGGAACCCTGTTCACATCGTTTGGGGCTGTGAGCGAAACTCCGGCCGGATCTCCTCATGGATGGAACCCGAATAGGCGATAAACATGGACTAGAGACTTGAGTGTTTAGGTAGGTCGTGGTCTACACCCACGTCGGCTTTCGCTTGAAGTCTGCCGAGCACATGTCGTCTGCAGACGCTAAGTGGTGGAAACATGTATGAAGAAGTACACCCCTGCAGGGTTAACATCATCTATTTGAATAGCCGTGTCCGCGGAAAAGGACTTCTGGGTTGCTTATATCAGTTCATAAACAAGTGAAAGTGGATACCCTAAAATACACAAGATAAGCGTGAGTGCTATGGATGGCGTTCTCGTAGGGAGACGGGAGCGGATCCATAGTGGTGTATTGATATGGTGAATATGTGGACTCGTGTGCGCCACCTCAAAAGAGTTACTTGTAGTCGTAGTTTAGGATAGCCACCGAGTCAAAGATGGCTTGCTGCAGTTAAACTCCACCATCCCCTTGTTGAGAATGATGCATATGTAGTTAGATCTGATGTAAGTCTTGCTTGGTACATTTGTACTCACGTTGCTTAATTTATGTTTTTGCAGAGAGACTTCAGTCTCGCTAGTAGTACCGCGTGGACTTCGACGTTTAGCTTGTTACCTCAGCTACGATCTTGTGCCCTCGGCAGGATTTGGTAGATAGTCAGGCTTCTCAGCCTTTTTCATTTATAGATGTCTGTACTCAGACATGATAGCTTCCGCTTGTGCTTTGACTTGTATGCTCTGATTGTTGGGTCATGAGACCCATGTTTGTAATATCTCGCTCCTCGGAGCCTATTGAATAAAATATTTGAGTCGTAGAGTCATGTTGTGATGCCATGTTGTATTTGCACATATCGAGCATATTGTGTGTATGTTATTGAAATGCTTGGTATGTGTGGGATCTGGCTATCTAGTTGTTTATCCTTAGTAGCCTCTCTTACCCACGCTGTCAGGACCCCGACTCAATGCCACATCGATCTAGCATGTAACACCTCATATCACTTTGCGGCCTCACGCACGGTATTCCCACGGGTGTCGCCTTACCTTTGCCCGGAACCGTTTGCGTCTTTTGGCACACGTATATGATAGTGTCGCTAGCATCCATATGATAAGGAGCCCGGGCTGACATGGCTAGTCGTAAACCCAAATTGGCACAAACTAACAGGGACAGGCATCCATGACCCAACATCGAACGTGTCGGTCATCAGCGAGTGAATCCAGGCTGTAGCACTGGGCTAGCAGGACTCCGGTGAACCGGGCTGTAGCGGGCTAACAGGACTCCAGTATTCATCGCGTGACATTTCCCCGAAGGGACAGACACAGGAACAAAGAAGGACACATGCCGGCCAGCCTAAGTGTTCCGGAGCAGTAGCAAGCTACCATGGATCAGTGGAAACACTAGGAGACATTTCCTGGTAAGAGAGGCTACTAAGGATAAACAACTAGATAGCCAGATCCCACACATACCAAGCATTTCAATAACATACACACAATATGCTCGATATGTGCAAATACAACATGGCATCACAAAATGACTCTACAACTCAAGTATTTATTCAATAGGCTCCGAGGAGTGAGATATTACAAACAGGGGTCTCATGACCCAACATTCAGAGAATACAAACCAAGGCACATGCGGAAGCTTAACATGTCTGAGTACAGACATCTAGAAATGAAAAAGGCTGAGAAGCCTGACTATCGACCAGATCCTGCCGAGGGCACAAGATCATAGCTGAGGTAACAAGCTAAACGTCGAAGACCACGCGGAACTACTAGCGAGACTGAAGTCTCTCTGCAAAAACATAAAATAGGCAAACGTGAGTACAAATGTACCCAGCAAGACTTACATCAGATCTATCTACATATGCATCATTATCAACAAAGGGGATGGTGGGGTTTAACAGCAGCAAGCCAGCTTTGACTCGGTGGCTACCCTAAACTACGACTGCAAGTAACTCTTTTGAGGTGGCGCACACGAGTCCACATATTCGCCATATCAATACACCACTATGGTTCCGCTCCCGTCTCCCTACGAGAACGCCATCCATAGCACTCACGCTTATCTTGCGTATTTTAGAATATCCACTTTCACTTGTCTATGAACTGATATAAGCAACCCAGAAGTCCTTTACCGCGGACATGGCTATTCGAATAGATGATGTTAACCCTGCAGGGGTGTACTTCTTCATACATGTTTCCACCACTTAGCGTCTGCACACGACATGTGCTCGGCAGACTTCAAGCGAAAGCCGACGTGGGTGTAGACCACGACCTACCTAAACACTCAAGTCTCTAGTCCAGGTTTATCGCCTATTCGGGTTCCATCCATGAGGAGATCCGGCCGGAGTTTCACTCGCAGCCCCAAACGATGTGAACAGGGTTCCGTGACACCAAACGGGCGCCCGGTATACCCGGCCACGTGCCTACCACATCACAGCCCACCCCTTCGGTCAGTGCTGTGCACGGCCTCCAGCATACTACAAACACCAGAAACTACTTGCAACTCCTGGACAGAGGACTTGGGTGAATAAGAAGTCGAGCGGGGTCATATTTCAGGGCCCAATGTATGGTAGTAGCTGAATCATGGATCACAAACACAGAACTCAGTTCCTAAGGACGGCTTCAATGAGACAACCCACCATGTACTCCTACATGGCCTCTCACCGCTACCTTTACCAAATCATGTTCACCACTTCGCTCACACACAGTAGGACATGTTCACACACCTCTGATTCATCCCCGATGAATCAGACCTGACTCAACTCTAAGCAATAGCAGGCATGACAAACAAACATGAATGAGTAGGCACAACATGGCTCAAACAACTCCTACTCATACTAGTGGGTTTCATCTATTTACTGTGGCAATGACAGGTCATGTAGAGGATAAAGGGGTTCAGCTACCGCAGCAAGTAACAGTTGAATCGTTGTTGTCCTAATGCAGTAAAAGAGAGCAGGAGCGAGAGAGTAGGATTGTATCGGAATGAACAAGGGGGTTTTGCTTGCCTGGCACTTCTGAAGATAGCATTGAGTCTTCATCAGTGTCAATGATCACAACGTCGGAACAACGTCTACCGAGGGGGAACAACACCGGAAAACACAGAAGAAACACGATCAATGCAATGCACAATATGATGCATGCTATGACATGGCAATATGAATGTGTTTTGGGCTAATGCACCTAGCTATGATTTAAATGAAGTTGGTTTGAATACATGATTCAAATTCCAACTCCATATATGATTATTTAAATGCCCTTTATTTGTTTTGTCCAAAACAGAGGACAAACATTGTTCAAACATGCATGAAAATGGTAGAGATGGATTCCTTGAATTTTTCTGATAATTTTTCATATATAAATTATTTCATTTGGAGTTACGGTTAATTTTCTATGATTTATTGAAGTTTTAGCTATTTTTGGAATTTTCCTGATTATATTAAAAACCAGAAATGATTTATTGCGTCAGCACTAGGTCATGCTGACCTCAGCAGGTCAGCAGGCGTCGACCAGGTCAAACCTGACTGGGGTGGCCCACCTGTCATTGACTCAGCACTAACCTGGGTTTAGTTAACTCTTAACTAAAGTAATTAGAAGGGCTGGGGCCCACATGTCAGTGACACAGGAACTAATCCCGGTCAAACCCAGCGCTGACTGGGGTTTGACCAGGGATGGGGCCTACTGTCAGTGGCTGTAGGTTGTTTAGTTTGTTGGGTTAGCTCCTAATGACGGAGCCACGTCGGCTCGCCGGAGTTTGGCCGGCAGCGACCAAAAACGCGGCGGAGACGCACCGGGGTGGCTCGGGTTTCGTCTATACTGCACCGTTCAGTGCGCCCTTTGGCCCTACGTAGAGCTGGCGCGATGGCGCGTCGGATGGTCATGGTCTCCGGGCCTGGGGTGGCCGGAGTCGACGGCGGCGAGCTCAGTTGCGGCCGCCGGAGCTCGGGTGAGACACGGGCGACCACTAGGGGGCACGAGAGGGCGAGCTGCGGCATGCAACGGGCTCGTGGAGACGTTGTGAGCACGATGGTGTACTCGGGTGGGAGCTCCAGTGGCTGTGGCCACGGCTACGCCATGGCCGGCGGCGAGATGTTCTCGGCCGTCATGGGGAATGAAGCTAGAGAACGACCTACCGCATCACAACATAAATAGAACTCAAATATTTCAAAGAATTTTTTTCTATAAGTATTTATGTTCTGGAACGGCAAAAACCACTTCCGCCTCCGCGTCGGGCTCGCCGGCGGCTAAACGCCGGTGCAGCCGACCCGGGTTTGACCACGGGTGGGCCCTGGTTGACTCTCCTGAGTCAATGACAGGTGGGGCCCAGCCCTGTTAACTAATTAGGATTAGTTTAAATTAATTTTAGTTTAATTAATCACACTGACACGCGGGACCCACTGTCAGGTTTGACTCGGACCATGTCCCGTTGACTTGCTGATGTCACACTGACGTCAGGCTGACGCAGTAAGTGATTTTCTGGATTTATTTTAATATAGGAAATTCCAGAATATAGTTTAAACTTCAAAAATTCATAACTTTTAATCTGTAACTCCAAATCAGACAAGTTATATATGAAAAATGATCAGAAAAATCCAATCTATCCATCTGTACTATTTTCATGCATGATTAAACAAGTTAACTTGATGTTTAATGCAGAACAAGATAAAACACTTTAAAGGGCCATGTATGAGTTTGAAATTTGAATCTTTGGTTCAAATTGGTTCAAACCCTTCTGGTCTTAGTTGCATTAGCCCAACACACTCATATTGCCATGTTTCATGCATGCATCATATTGTTGCACATTGTTTGGTGATAGTTGTGTATCGGTGTTCTTTGCGGCAGGTTCTGCCTCCGAGGAGTACCGTGATTACCCTAACGAAGAACCGTATCAGTGCCTCGAACCATCAGGCAAGCAACCAACCATTTGATCATATCGACACAATCCCATGTTCTCGCTCCTGCTCTCTTTTACTGCATTAGGACAACGCGTTTCAAACTGCTGTGTGCTACGGTAGTTGAACCCACTTCCTCTGCATGACCTGTCATTGCCACAGTAACTAGATGAAACCCACTAGCATGTGTAGGAGTTGATTGAGCCATATGTATGTGTTGTTCCTACCTTACTATGCCTGCTATGCTTAGAGTCGTGTCAGGTCTGGTTCATCTGGGTGATGGGCTAGAGTGAAATGATTATGTCGGTAATGAGAGTGGTGTGGTGAACACGATTTGGTAAAGGTATCGATGAAAGGCCATGTAGGAGTACATGGCGGGTTGTTTCATTGAAGCCGACCTTAAGCACTGAGATCTGTATGTGTGATTTAAGATACAGCTACTACCATGCATTGGGCCCTGAAATATGACCCGCTCGACTTCTTATTCACCCTAGTCCTCTATCCATGACTTGCAAGTAGTTTCTGGTGTTTGTAGCCTACTGGAGGCCGTGGACAGCACTGACCGTAGGGGTGGGCTGTGATGCGGTAGGTACGTGGCCGGGTAAACCGGGCACCCGTTTGGTGTCACGGAACCCTGTTCACATCGTTTGGGGCTGTGAGCGAAACTCCGGCCGGATCTCCTCATGGATGGAACCCGAATAGGCGATAAACCTGGACTAGAGACTTAGGTGTTTAGGTAGGTCGTGGTCTACACCCACGTCGGCTTTCGCTTGAAGTCTGCCGAGCACATGTCATGTGCAGACGCTAAGTGGTGGAAACATGTATGAAGAAGTACACCCCTGCAGGGTTAACATGATCTATTCGAATAGCCGCGTCCGCGGTAAAGGACTACTTGGTTGCCTATACAGTTCATAGACAAGTAAACGGAAACTACTAAAAGCCTCAAGATAAGTGTGAGTGCCAAGGATGGCTCTTCCGTAGGCAGACGGAGGTGGATCCTCGGTAGTGTATTGAAGTGGTGAGTAGTGGACTCGTGTACGCAAAACCATTTCAAGTTGGAGTCTCGTAGGATAGCCTAGCCAAGAGTCAAAGCTGGCTTGCTGCAACAACTCCACCAACCCTTCTTGATAATGTGCATGTATGTAGGATCTGATGTAAGTCTTGCTGAGTACCTTTGTACTCATGTTGCTATAATTTACATTTTTACAGAAGACGCTGCAACCCCTTCTGATGGGTTCTTCGTAGACGTTGACATCAATGAGTAGGCTAAGGCCCAGGTGGTGATCCTGAGCTTGTGAAGGACCACATAGTATAGCTAGGCTTTCCAAGCCTCTTTTATTTACTAGTTGTCTGTACTCAGACAAGTTACTTCCGCTGCTGGTTTGTATGACTGTATGACTTAAATGCTGGGTCGTGTGACCCGTACCTATGTGTATGTTATGTATGGCTCTCTGAGCCTTAAATAAAGTACTTGTGTCGTAGAGTCATGTTATGATGCCTTGTTGTATTTGCACATATCGAGCATATTGTGTGTATGATTGAAATGCTTGGTATGTGTGGGGTCTGACTATCTAGTTGTTTATCTTTAGTAGCCTCTCTTACCGGGAAATGTCTCCTAGTGTTACCACTGAGCCATGGTAGCTTGCTACTGCTCTGGAACACTTAGGCTGGCCGGCATGTGTCCTTCTTCGTTCCTGTGTCTGTCCCTTCGGGGAAATGTCACGCATTGAGTACCGGAGTCCTGTTAGCCTGCTACAGCCCGGTTTACCGGAGTCCTGCTAGCCCAGTGCTACAGCCCGGACCCACTTGCTGATGACCGACACGTTCGTTGCTGGGTCATGGATGCCTGTCCCTGTAAGTCTGTGCCACTTTGGGTTTACGACTAGCCATGTCAGCCCGGGCTCCTTATCATATGGGTACTAGCGACACTATCATATACGTGTGCCAAAAGACGCAAATGGTCCCGGGCAAAGGTAAGGCGACTCCCGTGGGAATACCGTGCGTGAGGCCGCAAAGTGATACGAGGTGTTACGTGCTAGAACTATGTGGCATCGAGTCGGGGTCCTGACAGCGTTGGCATCAGAGCTGGACTGCCTGTAGGTTCTCCAAGCCAAACTGGTCGATGTTGAGTCTAGAAATTCTTTAGTTATATGTAGGGGAATTGTTTGTGGGTTGGAACGTAAGGCTCTTTTTACTCCTTTATCTTATGACATTCTAATCTGAGTCAGTCTATTCTTCCACCGGGGGTTAAGGAACTAGGATCTATTCTCTCTATCAGGATCACGTGTTACTAATCAGTAGTACCTTATAGGTTTGATGGATACAAGCCTAGTTCAGTTCTACTACCACATTATGTTGTTAGGATGGACTCAGAATTTTGATATGATGATGTTGAGTGTGTATGAAATCCTTTGTCAAATGTCTCAAAATCCTTCTTGAGCATTTACAGCTGTTATGCTGCCGAAATTTTGCTAGAAATTCTAATGCCTTTGCATTATGGTTGTGCTTTCAGATGGCCACTCGCGACCTCAATCAAGTGGTTCGCCTGACTCGATGCCTAGATGTACCCGGCCATACCGCCATGTTGGTCAGGGTAATGACTGAGGCTGGATACCATTGGTATCCTGAGTACACGGTCGAAGAGCAATTTCGAGACTTTAATCAAAGCCAGTATCTCTACACTGTCAGGATATTTCCATCTTATCCTGGATCCACCGAGCCCCTTCACTGCTCCTATGGACTCGGGGTTACTATTGAGATGGCTGTGCAGGACGCCGCCTACTCTATGATGACCATCATGCGAGTCAGGTTTGGCCTATTTCGGGACTCTGATTTCCGGTATATGCCAGGATCACTTCCGGGAGCACAAGGGTATCTCCAGGCTATCTATGCTGACCCCACTCAGGAGGATTCACGGACTCGCACCACTGCAGAGATGCTCGAGGATAAGGACCGTGAAAATCGGGCCTTGAGGTTAGAGCTCTTCAATACCCGTGCTGACCATTGGGCCACATTGACTCGGTTTGTACCGGCGGTGCAAGCTGGATATTCGGATATGCGCGATCTCTATCCTGTGAGATCTGCTTTGCTAGACGTGATGAGTTGGCGTGATGTAGGAGGCATCACCCCACCTCGCGGTCCCCGCAGGCCACCGTCTGTTGGTCCAAGACCTCATCCTAGCCCCTATGGTCCACAAGCTCCGCGAGATCGTCTGTTTCCGGATGATCATGTTGAGCTTCCAGGCTATGGAGGTGACTTCTACGAGAACTACTACGGATCGGTCTGAGTTAGTGGTAGTATCACTAGTTCATGCTAGCTATGTCGTCTATCGGCCTGTGTGACTCGTGGGATATGACCTAGTTTGTACCGCCTTCCGGAGGTGTAGAAAAATAATGTATAGGAGCTTGGGATGCCTCCGATGAGATGTAATCCTCTTTTCACCGTAATAGTACCTTGTTTGATCTTGTACTAAACCTTGTATGGTGTGTATGACGATGGAATAAAGAAGCAGTTTCTGTATCTACCATGTCATACGGATGATCATCTTGCATTCCGAGTTATTCCTTACATTTTGTATCCTGTGTCGGAATCTTATCATTCTGACTAAATCATTGTCTTGTTTACCTAGGATGGTCAACACGCGCAATAACCCTGCTCCTCAAGAGCAGGCCGAAGGCAGTGAAGTCAGGAATGCAAATCTGCCTCATCCTCCTTCCCTAGCCGAGGTTATGATGGAAGCCAAAAGAAACAAGCGGGAGACCAACCATTTGTTGGAGCGTATTGAACAGAACACAGCACACCGTCAGAGGACTAACATGGTGTCACTCAGTGATTTCATGAAGTTACATCCACCCACGTTCCACCACTCCGTCGAGCCTCTCGACGCTGATGACTGGCTTCGCAGTATTTCTCACAAACTGCGTTCCGCGCTGGTAGCTGAGGCTGACAAAGTCACCTTTGCTGCATAACATCTTGAAGGCCCCGCCAGTCTATGGTGGGAGAATTATGGACTATGCGCCCAGCGGGCCATGTCACTACTTGGGCTAAATTCAGCGAGGCTTTCCGTGAACATCACATTCCGGAGGGTCTCATGGACCGTAAACGTGAGGAATTTTGCAGTTTCACTCAAGGCCGACTCTCTGTGGATGCTTACAGCAGGGAGTTCGGTAACCTCGCACGATATGCCACTAAGGAAGTTTCTACTGATGCCAAGAAGCAAGCAAGGTTCCGTAAGGGGCTTAGTCCTGAGCTTCGCCGCGACCTCCGTCTGCATGAGTGCACATCTTTTCAGAAGCTTGTTAACAAGGCCATCAGTGCTGAGACTGGTCAGACTGATTATGACGCAACACGCAAGCATGGCCATGACGTGGGTTCCTCATCCGGTGCTGGTCCTCAGAAGTGCCGCGTGTGGGTGCCCAACACTGCCCTGCGACCCAGGTTCACACCGAGGCCATCCTTCCAGGCGCCTCGCCCCGTTCAACAGTTTGCACCAGCCAAGCCCTATGGTGGTCCAACCAACAGTGCTCCTCCACGTACCAGTGCCGTGACTTGTTTTAAGTGTGGGGAATCTGGCCACTATATGCGTGAGTGTCCCCAAACCAACCCCAACCAATCTGCTAAAGCTGTTGGTCGTGGCAAGCCGACAGGTAAAGTGTTCCACGCCAAGCCGGCCACCGCTACACGTGGCCATGTCAACTGTATCTCTGCCGAAGAAGCTCAAGAGGATCCCAACGTCGTTCTCGGTACGCTCCTTGTTAATTGCCACCCGGCATCTATTCTTTTCGATACAGGAGCATCTCATTCATTTATATCCGAGAACTATGCTCGTTTGCATAACACCGCATTCTGTGACATGCCATCCACTATGGAAATTTCTACTCCCGGTTCTAGATGGCAAACCTCCAGGGTAAGTTATGGAAATGAAATCCAAGTCGACAGACTTGTTTTCCTAAACTCTGTATAAGATGTATTCAAACCACTAAATTCTTTTGTCTAGACATTTAGCACTCCGCTTCTAACGATTTGGTTGAGAACCGTTTAGTGGTTCCCAAGAACCAGCATCTACGGCAGTTGATCCTTAAGGAGGCTCATGAATCTCCTCTCACCATTCATCCCGGTAGTACCAAGATGTATCAGGACCTACGCCAGAGGTTCTGGTGGACTAGGATGAAGAGAGAAATTGCTCAGTATATTGCTAATTGCGACGTCTGCTGTCGTGTAAAAGCAGAGCATCAACGGCCTGCTGGCACCCTTCAACCCTTAGCTATTCCTGAATGGAAATGGGATAAAATTGGTATGGATTTCATTATCGGTTTTCCCAGGACCAAGAGAGGGAATAATGATATCTTCGTCGTTGTCGATCGTCTTTCCAAAGTGGCCCATTTCTTACCTGTTCGTGAGAGTATAACCGCTAGCCAGTTGGCAGACTTATACATCTCTCGAATCGTGTCTCTCCATGGTGTTCCTTTGGAAATTAACTCGGATCGAGGAAGTCTTTTCACCTCTCGATTTTGGGAAAGTTTCCAAAATGCTATGGGAACCCGCCTTTCTTTTAGCATCGCTTTTCACCCTCAATCGAGTGGTCAAGTAGAGCGCGTCAACCAGATCCTAGAAGACATGCTTCGAGTCTCTGTTATCTCATTCGGAATGGAGTGGGAGAAATGCCTTCCATTTGCCGAATTTGCTTACAACAACAACTATTAATCTAGCTTGGGTAAAGCCCCTTTTGAAGTTCTCTATGGACGACGGTGTCGAACACCCCTTAACTAGTCAGAAACCGGGGAAAGACAATTCTTTGGCCCGGATATGATTCAGGAAGCAGAAGAGCAAGTTCGCATCGTTCGTGAAAAGTTGAAAACAGCCCAATCTCGTCAAAAGAGGCAGTATGATCGAAAACATAAGGCTATGACTTTCGAGGATGACGAGAAGGCTTACCTTCGGGTTACCCCTCTGAAGGGAACCCATCGTTTCGGTATCAAAGGCAAATTGGCTCCTCGTTACATTGGACCTTTCCGTATTCTCGCTAAACGAGGAGAAGTTGCCTACCAGTTGGAACTACCTCCACATCTCTCCAGAGTCCATGATGTTTTCCACGTTTCTCAACTCAGGCGTTGCTTCTCGGATCCTATCCGTGGAGTGGACCACGAAACGCTTGATCTCCAAGATAATCTCACATATCGAGAGTACCCCATTCGTATCCTCGATCAGGCCGAGCGTACCACTCGACGTCATAATATCAAGTTTCTCAAAGTTCAATGGTCGCACCATTCTGAGGATGAAGCAACTTGGGAAAGGGAGGATCGTCTTCGACTCGAGTATCCTGCCCTTTTTCCGGAGGAACCCAAATCTCGGGACGAGATTCTTTTGAGTGGGGGTGAGTTGTCACACCCTAGCTAGTTCATGCATTAGAGTGTTGCATCATGTTTATTCTTTCATCAGAAACCTGAAATGGGGACGACAGAACCCCCAGCCCCCTCTGAAACCAATTAGGGTTTACTAAAAACTTTTTCAATGAACCTGAAATGCCCTTCTAAAATGCCCATCAATTTTGGCTTGGTTCAGAACCTCTGCCAAAAGTGATGCACATTTTCCTAGGCCATCTTAGGGTTTTTGAATTAAATCATAAATATTTGAATTTGGGCATTTAAAATTATATAAAATATTTAAATGCTCAAATATCTCCAAACTAAAATGTTTCATGTTGGAAATAATCCAACTATGGACCAGGAGTAGTTTGGTGATTTTAGGAGTTGCCTAAGTATTTTTATTAATTCAACAAAGTTGCAGAAGTATTAAAAAACAGAAAACAGTAAAAAAATAGAAAAACTTACCTGGCGCCCGCACCCGGCCCACCTGCCGGCCCAGCCCAGCGCCGCTCCAGCGAGCTGCTTACCGGCCAGGCAGGCAGGCAGGTGCCCGACGGCGACCACAACGCGCGCCACGCAGCTGGCTGCCGCCCTGCTCCACCTCCTCGCCTCGGGGCTGGATGGATGAGCTCCACGCAGCGCCATGAACCCGCAGGACACCTCCATTCTCCCCCAACCCCTCTCTCTCATGCTCCCCCGCCATGGCCGACGCCATCGCCGCCACCCCCTCGCCGTAGCCATGCCCTCCGTCAACCCCAATCCATGCTGCCGTGTCCAGGAGCTCCGCTACCCTCCTCTCCTTCGAGCAAGCCGAGCCCCGAGCGCTCGCAAGGCCCGAGCCCACCGCATCGACCTCGACCGAACCGCCGTCGCCGGAGATCCCCTTCAACGCCGTCGTCACTCCGGTCCGTCCCTGGCCGCACCAAGTGCTTCATCGAACTCCCCGCGAGCTTAGCCATCTTCCCCTCCCTTCTTTTCTTGCTCCCGAGCCGTGTAGCGACCTCGCGGAGCTCAACCGCACCCACCGCCGCGGAGCTCGTCGCCGACGTGCTCCCGGTCACCCTCCGGCCACTCCACGGTGTCCATCATGCTCACCGCGTCACGTAGCACCTAACTAGCTACTCCCTACACCTCACCGACCCCTCTTGCGTCAAGTTCGACTTTGGCCGAACTCCGGTGGCCGCCAAAGTCGTCGCCGGCGCCAACTCCGGCCACCCCGACCCTAACAGACTCCACCAAGAGCTGCGGTTCGTCCTCAGCTCCTCTCCGGTGGCCTCCGCGGCTTGTTTGGTTGCCGGAACGGCAAAAACCACTTCCGCCGCCGCGTCGGGCTCGCCGGCGGCTAAACGCCGGTGCAGCCGACCCGGGTTTGACCACGGGTGGGCCCTGGTTGACTCTCCTGAGTCAATGACAGGTGGGGCCCAGCCCTGTTAACTAATTAGGATTAGTTTAAATTAATTTTAGTTTAATTAATCACACTGACACGCGGGACCCACTGTCAGGTTTGACTCGGACCGTGTCCCGTTGACCTGCTGATGTCACACTGACGTCACGCTGACGCAGTAAGTGATTTTCTGGATTTATTTTAATATAGGAAATTCCAGAATATAGTTTAAACTTCAAAAATTCATAACTTTTAATCTGTAACTCCAAATCAGACAAGTTATATATGAAAAATGATCAGAAAAATCCAATCTATCCATCTGTACTCTTTTCATGCATGATTAAACAAGTTAACTTGATGTTTAATGCAGAACAAGATAAAACACTTTAAAGGGCCATGTATGAGTTTGAAATTTGAATCTTTGGTTCAAATTGGTTCAAACCCTTCTGGTCTTAGTTGCATTAGCCCAACACACTCATATTGCCATGTTTCATGCATGCATCATATTGTTGCACATTGTTTGGTGATAGTTGTGTATCGGTGTTCTTTGCGGCAGGTTCTGCCTCCGAGGAGTACCGTGATTACCCTAACGAAGAACCGTATCAGTGCCTCGAACCATCAGGCAAGCAACCAACCATTTGATCATATCAATACAATCCCATGTTCTCGCTCCTGCTCTCTTTTACTGCATTAGGACAACGCGTTTCAAACTGCTGTGTGCTACGGTAGTTGAACCCACTTCCTCTGCATGACCTGTCATTGCCACAGTAACTAGATGAAACCCACTAGCATGTGTAGGAGTTGATTGAGCCATATGTATGTGTTGTTCCTACCTTGCTATGCCTGCTATGCTTAGAGTCGTGTCAGGTCTGGTTCATCTGGGTGATGGGCTAGAGTGAAATGATTATGTCGGTAGTGAGAGTGGTGTGGTGAACACGATTTGGTAAAGGTATCGATGAAAGGCCATGTAGGAGTACATGGTGGGTTGTTTCATTGAAGCCGACCTTAAGCACTAAGATCTGTATGTGTGATTTAAGATACAGCTACTACCATGCATTGGGCCCTGAAATATGACCCCGCTCGAATTCTTATTCACCCTAGTCCTCTATCCAGGAGTTGCAAGTAGTTTCTGGTGTTTGTAGCCTACTGGAGGCCGTGGACAGCGCTGACCGTAGGGGTGGGCTGTGATGCGGTAGGTACGTGGCCGGGTAAACCGGGCACCCGTTTGGTGTCACGGAACCCTGTTCACATTGTTTGGGGCTGTGAGCGAAACTCCGGCCGGATCTCCTCATGGATGGAACCCGAATAGGCGATAAACCTGGACTAGAGACTTAGATGTTTAGGTAGGTCATGGTCTACACCCACGTCGGCTTTCGCTTGAAGTCTGCCGAGCACATGTCGTGTGCAGACGCTAAGTGGTGGAAACATGTATGAAGAAGTACACCCCTGCAGGGTTAACATGATCTATTCGAATAGCCGCGTCCGCGGTAAAGGACTACTTGGTTGCCTATACAGTTCATAGACAAGTAAATGGAAACTACTAAAAGCCTCAAGATAAGTGTGAGTGCCAAGGATGGCTCTTCCGTAGGCAGACGGAGGTTGATCCTCGGTAGTGTATTGAAGTGGTGAGTAGTGGACTCGTGTACGCAAAACCATTTCAAGTTGGAGTCTCGTAGGATAGCCTAGCCAAGAGTCAAAGCTGGCTTGCTGCAACAACTCCACCAACCCTTCTTGATAATGTGCATGTATGTAGGATCTGATGTAAGTCTTGCTGAGTACCTTTGTACTCATGTTGCTATAATTTACATTTTTACAGAAGACGCTGCAACCCCTTCTGATGGGTTCTTCGTAGATGTTCACATCAATGAGTAGGCTAAGGCCCAGGTGGTGATCCTGAGCTTGTGAAGGACCACATAGTATAGCTAGGCTTTCCAAGCCTCTTTTATTTTACTAGTTGTCTGTACTCAGACAAGTTACTTCTGCTGCTGGTTTGTATAACTGTATGACTTGAATGCTGGGTCGTGTGACCCGTACCTATGTGTATGTTATGTATGGCTCTCTGAGCCTTAAATAAAGTACTTGTGTCGTAGAGTCATGTTGTGATGCCTTGTTGTATTTGCACATATCGAGCATATTGTGTGTATGATTGAAATGCTTGGTATGTGTGGGGTCTGACTATCTAGTTGTTTATCTTTAGTAGCCTCTCTTACCGGGAAATGTCTCCTAGTGTTACCACTGAGCCATGGTAGTTTGCTACTGCTCTGGAACACTTAGGCTGGCCCGCATGTGTCCTTCTTCGTTCCTGTGTCTGTTCCTTCGGGGAAATGTCACGCATTGAGTACCGGAGTCCTGTTATCCCGCTACAGCCCAGTTTACCGGAGTCCTGCTAGCCCAGTGCTACAGCCCGGACCCACTTGCTGATGACCGACACGTTCATTGCTGGGTCATGGATGCCTGTCCCTGTAAGTCTGTGCCACTTTGGGTTTACGACTAGCCATGTCAGCCCGGGCTCCTTATCATATGGGTACTAGCGACACTATCATATACGTGTGCCAAAAGACGCAAACGGTCCCGGGCAAAGGTAAGGTGACTCCCGTGGGAATACCGTGCGTGAGGCCGAAAGTGATATGAGGTGTTACATACTAGACCTATGTGGCATCGAGTCGGGGTCCTGATAGCGTTGGTATCAGAGCTTGACTGCCTGTAGGATTACCAAGCCAAACTGGTCGAAGTTGAGTCTAGAAATTCTTTAGTTATATAAGGGAATTGATTGTGGGATGGAACGTAAGGCTCTTTTTATTCCTTATACCTCATGGCCTTCTGATCTGAGTCAACCTCTTCTCTTCTACGGGGATTAAGAACTAGGCTATCTCTTCTTTCTATCAGGATCACGTGTTGTTAATCCGTAGACTTGTAAGATTGTTGGATTTAAGCTTGAGTTCAGTTCCTACGACTTCCGTATGTTAATTATTGATCTCGAGACCTTGATATTGTGCTTCTGAGTGGTTACGCCACCATTTTTGTGAATGTCTCAAATCTTTTCTGAGCATTTACAGCCGTTATGCTGTCCGAGTCATCCCAGGTTTCCAAAGAGTCTGATGCATTTGCAAAATCCTTTTCCTCTGGTTTCAATGTCTTTTAGGCCAGGTTAATCACACAAATTGTTGAGTTGAGGTACTCTACTGCCTCGACCTTTATGTTGGAGTTATTATTATGACCCTTGGTGTCTCAGGGGATCATCTAGTAGTCTAGCCATGTTTTGTGTCCCAGTGTGATGATTCTGGCTTTTATTCTCGAAAGCATCCCGTGATGCCACTTAGTAGTAGGTATTCTACTCCTTGGGTTTTGAACCCGAGATTCACCCTACTTACTTCATGTTTATAGTAATTGCTAGCTCCCATAGGTTATTAGTAACCTTTGCGATAGTCCTTGAAGTCCGAGGTATCTTCTTCTTCCAAATACCATGAACTACTTATGGCAGAAGTTCCTCGTTGAACTGAACAATCACAACAAGAGTGCTCTCGATGAGTTCTCCATGCTATATTGTGACTCTGCCAGCTCAACCTTTCTGCATGGGTTATCCGGAAGAATTATGTTGAACTTGGTTCGACATACTAATCTATGCATCCACA
The DNA here is from genome assembly GCF_018294505.1 of Triticum aestivum. NCBI lineage: Eukaryota > Viridiplantae > Streptophyta > Magnoliopsida > Poales > Poaceae > Triticum > Triticum aestivum. Next base: position 71,095,396 of record NC_057810.1, on the reverse strand, counting down.
ACTCAGAAAGTTATTTGTTCCTTTGAGTTGTCCCTCTTTAGTTGTCTACTGATCTTCGTCTATCAATTGATAGTCAAGAGTATGCGTGCGTTTGTTTATCGATGCCTATTACTCTTGTGGTCCGTCAAGCCATTCTATCGCGGAATGATAGGAGAAAGAAACTCCAGTACCTCTTCCATATCCAGGATTGGGTCAAAGAAGTTGTGCTCCACAGAACAAATTGCTAATCCAGCTTTTGTTCTGCTCTATCTTGGAGTATTACCATCTTTATATCGAGATGTTATAGGGATTGCACACCACCCTATGAACTCTTGGTACAGTGATACTTCTTGCCATCATTGTTCATTCCTCGGTTCCTGTGTTATTGTAACCGGAATGCCGACAAATGAATCATGGCGTGTGAAATCAATACTTCTAGCAACTCTGTTGCTTGGTAGTTAAAAGGACGATAACCTCATTCTTAGCATGTTGATTATTGAATCGTCACCCTAAGACTGATTGTGCTACCTAGTCCCTATTTCTGGTGCACTCCTCGACCAATGAGTTAGGAATTATTTCACGTCCTCACTCATTTGATCATGTCGTCTTGCCCTCAAAAGCAAGATTGTTCTCGAGCTTAGTAACATACCGGTGGTTCGTGACTTTCCAAATATCTTCTTGGAAGTGTTACTGGGTTGTTTTCCTAACTGTTATGTTGAGCTCGTAATCAAGTTGGTTTCTTGTGAACCACTCTTTCTCCAAGAATCTGTGTTGGATATCCCTGAGCTAGTTGGTTAAGCTAGACAACAACTTGGAGAGTTGGAAGATAAAAGCTTGCCTAACCTAGTTCGTTCCAAAGGGATATTCTTGGGTAGTGTGTGTTGAGGAAAGATGATATCTTCATCGATTGGTCCTTGTAATCAGTTGCTGGACCTATTGTCTTATCAATCCTTTGATTTGAGTGTGGGCTATCGTCAAATCAAACCGGAACCAACGATATTCGTAATGTTGTCTTACTCGTGGTTGATCCCTCGAGCCTACACCACTATATCTTTTGGGTCTGACCAATGCTATCACTTGTTCACATACTTATGGAATTCCATTTACCTGGAAATTCCGATGAGTTGTTGTTGAGCCCATCAGCAGCATTTCGTCTCCCCCCATGAGTCATGTAGAACATCAACCTAGTGTTGGAAACTTGTGTAAGCATTTCTTCGTGTTTCGTTCATGAACCATATGTTTGGATGAAGGTAGTGACTTCCTTTAATTCATGTGCATCTGATGCAAGTTGCCGCCGTGGATTCGAGAAAGTCAATGTTGCTTTCTTTGGAATCATTCCAAATCAGTCATGCACACGTGCGAAGAATTTTGTGGTTTGAAGACTTGCAACCTTCAATCTATATGTATCCCTAGCACACCAAGCCACTGATTGATTTGTTCAAGGAAAAGGAGTTCCTTCATAAGAGCTAATCCGGACTTATGTAAGGACTTCGATACCCTCGATGATGGTTCCCCCTCCTGAACTCGGTGGTGTTTTATTATAAGACTACTTTGTGGTCATGCTTGTCTTGGACAACATGTTCACATGTTGTAGCAGAACCGGCTCGTGTTTTTGGAGCTTGCTATCGTAGTTCATTCCCCGAGAATCTCGCAACGTCGTCTCGTCGATTTGTGTTGCAAACTTTCATTTCTCTTCCTAGACTCGATGAGTCTAGAATATTCTGACACCAACCGGATCCGAATCTCAGGCAGATGTGATGGTTGGAACATTTCCCAAGAACTATAATATTGGTCTCGCGATAACCGGTAAAGTGGATGTCGTGGCCAACACACCCCGCCGGAAGACCTGTTATTATAATATCTTGGTTAAGGAAGTTGGCCACCTCCCCATAAGGATTTCGTAGGGTTTTATTCCAATAAGCTACTCCTTATGGATTTTTGTATTCCCGAAGTCCGACCTTTTTACTTGATGTTTTAGATATCAAACCATATCTATGAATGGGTTACACTAGCACATCAAGGAGAACATTACAAGCCGAGTGCTAAATGTCTCTCGGTCGATCATCCAGATTTTATTTCCTTGGCCCCGCCAAGGGTGAAATCTAAGAAAGTGTTATCCTCCTTTGCATCTGCATCGTCCATCGCTATTCATCATGGTAGTATGTTGTGTTGTCAGCACCCTTGACACGGATGTTGATAAAACCTTGATGATTGTGGAAATGCTCAAGTTCTTTAGAGCACGCACAAGCGCTACGTGTTATCATCGGCACTAACTGGGATTCCTCTCAGTTTCCTCGGCAATGCTATGACCTTTCAAACAGTGGATTCACTCTCTATTGTTGGGTTCTTCCCCAGTTACCAGAATCATTCCCAGCATTTGCATTTTGTTCCCAGCTTGCACCGCCAATGGGCCATTCTACCATGGGTCCCTTCCATTTCCGGTGGTAAGCAAATTCATTCATTACGTTGTCTTCAACAAGGTAATCCACATCATCCAAGTCCGAATATGCCATTCTACCGACCCCCGCCAATCGATCGTTGTGAATTGCCTTGGGCTGGTATGAAGAGTTTCAATGATCTCTGAATCAAAGGTAATTCTTTTTGCCACTTAAGGGGATATATCTACGAGTCACCATCCCTAAGATGCCTCGTTGTGGTATCATGGCAACTCAACTCCTCGCTACGTTGACAATCAACTACCACCTTCTTAAGCATGAAATTGTTGTCCACCTAGTGAACCTTCGTCATCTGCTTCACTCCATTCCTATGGATGTGTGCTTCGTCTCTCAGCTCGAGAGATGTTGCTATGTCTCATTCCGTGGGTTAATCCTGAGTTGTTCGACCTTCGAGAAGAACAATTCTTTTAGGGTCTTTGCTTTCCTCTCGTTGTCATGATAGTTGGAGTTCTCAAGGCAAGACTTCGAGACAATGATGGTGAACGAATCAACGTTCAATTGAAGTGCAACCTGGATCGTGAAGATTGTGCAAGTTGGCGTTCCCCCTTCACCTTACCCTACGCTTGAATCTCGGGACGAGATTTTTGTTTAGTGGGGGTGAGTTGTCACAGCCCTAGAATTTGTTTGTCATTAGTTGCATTAAGGCATTCATGCATCATGTTTAAAGTTCATGAAACTTGAACTGGGGATGACAAACCCTAGCACTAAATAAAATGCAATTAGGATCAAAATAAAAATATTTTCAATAAACCCAGAATGCCCTTTAGGAAAGTTCATTATTTTGTTAAAGGTGAAAACCCCTGCCAACAATGATGCACATATTTCTAGGCCATTCTGGATTTTTGAATTAAATCCTATTGTATTTGACCTTGGGCATTTAAATACTATAAATAATTTAAATGTTCAAATAAATGTTGGAAATTGTTAAGGGTCACTGAAATAATTCAGAAAGCACCTATAATTGTTTCCAGGATTTTATAAAATGATTTGATATTTTAAATCAAATCAAAACAAACTACAGAAAATAGAAAACAGAATTAAATAGAAAAAAAGGAGAGAGAAGCCCAGCCACTTACCTGGCGCCCACTCACCTGGCCCAGCTCCTCCAGCGGCCTAGCCCGCCACCGCTACCCCCCCTGTCGCCTTCCTCCTCTGCCAGGAGGACGGGCACGCGCCCGGCGCGCGCGGCCACGCGCCCCGGCCACCTCCTCCCTGCTTGGCTGCCTCCTCCTCCTCTGGACGCCTCCCCCGAGCGCCACGCACCTCCCTGCCTCTCTCCCTCACTCTCCCGCGCTCTCACCCCCTTCCCTGGATCTCTCCCTCTCTCACCCGAGAGTCGCCGCCGACGTCGCTCGCAACCACCGCGGCCACAGCCACTTCCTCGCTCCCTCTCTGCGTACCCGAGCTCAGCCCGGACCCCAAGACCCTCTACGGCGACCCACCGAAGCCCGGATGCCCCAAGACGATGCCGCGGCGCTTCTTCCCCGACCACGGCCGCCAGATGCCGCCGTCCGATTCATCCTCTCCGTCATCTCCCCGAGCACGCCGACCTGCTCTTCGAACTCACTGTGAGCTCCTACGCCTCCCCTCTCTCTTCTCCGCATCGATTGCGCCCTGTAGCCTCGGTCCCACCGGAGCCGGAGCTTGCTTGCCGCCGGCCATGTCGCCGCCGTAGCCACCATTGCCTAGAGCTGCAACCGAGCACGTGGTCGTGCTCAGTGCAACCCCAGGAGGTCGTAACACCCCTCTTTGCCTCCTGTCGTGCTCCCTAACCCCGAAACCTAGTTCACCCGAACACCGGCGCCGCCGCGAGCTCCATTCCGACGAACCCCGGCCACCCCCGCACCTCCCGTTGGTCCCCCTAGATGCGCACGGGCACGGGCTACCTCCTGGTGCCCTTGGCGCGTCGATCCGTCGCCTCTGGCGTAACTCCGGCGAGCCACCGCCGCTCTGGGTCATCGCCGTCGTCCAACCGCCGGCGAATCCGACGTGGCCGGTCATTAGGGCCTAACCACCCCGCTAACCCAGGCCTAGGGCCACTGACAGGTGGGCCCTACCGTTTAATTAACCCGGCCAACAATTTAGTTAAGTTAATTAAACTCTGTTAAATCACTGTGTAGCTGACATGTGGGTCCCACAGGTCAGATTTGACCTGGACAACGCCGTTGACTTGCTGACGTCACTGTGAAGTCATGCTGATGCAGTAATAGGTTTTCTGGATTTATTTTTATTCAGGAATTTCAGAAAATTATTAAAACTTCAAAAATTCATAGAAAATTAACCGTAACTCCAAATGAAATAAATTATATATGAAAAATTATCAGAAAAATTCAAGGAATCCATCTGTACCATTTTCATGCATGTTTGAACAATGTTTGTCCTCTGTTTTGGACAAAACAAATAAAGGGCATTTAAATAACCATATATGGAGTTGGAATTTGAATCATGTATTCAAACCAACTTCATTTTAATCATAGCTAGGTGCATTAGCCCAAAACACATTCATATTGCCATGTCATAGCATCCATCATATTGTGCATTGCATTGATCGTGCTTCTTCTGTGTTTGCCGGTGTTGTTCCCCCTCGATAGACGTTGTACCGATGATGTGATCGTTGACACTGATGAAGACTCAATGCTATCTTCAGAAGTGCCAGGCAAGCTAAACCCCCTTGTTCATTCTGATACAATCCCCCTCTCTCGCTCCTGCTCTCTTTTACTACATTAGGACAACACCGATTCAACTGTTACATGCTGCGGTAGTTGAACCCCTTTATCCTCTGCATGTCCTGTCATTGCCACAGTAAATAGATGAAACCCACTAGCATGAGTAGGAGTTGTTTGAGCCCTGATGTGCCTACTCATTCATGCTTGTTTGTCATGCCTGCTACTGCTTAGAGTTGAGTCAGGTCTGATTCATCGGGAATGAATCAGAGGTGTGTGAACATGTCCTACTATGTGTGAGCTAAGTGTGTGAACATGATTTGGTAAAAGGTATCGGTGAGAGGCCATGTAGGAGTACATGGTGGGTTGTCTCATTGAAGCCGTCCTCAGGAACTGAGTTCTGTGTTTGTGATCCATGATTCAGCTACTACCATACATTGGGCCCTGAAATATGACCCCGCTCGACTTCTTATTCACCCTTGTCCTCTGTCCAGGAGTTGCAAGTAGTTTCTGGTGTTTGTAGTATGCTGGAGGCCGTGGACAGCGCTGACCGTAGGGGTGGGCTGTGATGCGGTAGGCACGTGGCCGGGTATACCGGGCGCCCGTTTGGTGTCACGGAACCCTGTTCACATCGTTTGGGGCTGTGAGCGAAACTCCGGCCGGATCTCCTCATGGATGGAACCCGAATAGGCGATAAACCTGGACTAGAGACTTGAGTGTTTAGGTAGGTCGTGGTCTACACCCACGTCGGCTTTCGCTTGAAGTCTGCCGAGCACATGTCGTGTGCAGACGCTAAGTGGTGGAAACATGTATGAAGAAGTACACCCCTGCAGGGTTAACATCATCTATTCGAATAGCCGTGTCCGTGGTAAAGGACTTCTGGGTTGCTTATATCAGTTCATAGACAAGTGAAAGTGGATACCCTAAAATACGCAAGATAAGCGTGAGTGCTATGGATGGCGTTCTCGTAGGGAGACGGGAGCGGATCCATAGTGGTGTATTGATATGGTGAATATGTGGACTCGTGTGCGCCACCTCAAAAGAGTTGCTTGCGGTCGTAGTTTAGGATAGCCACAGAGTTAAAGCTGGCTTGCTGCAGTTAAACCCCACCATCCCCTTTGTTGATAATGATGCATATGTAGTTAGTTCTGATGTAAGTCTTGCTGGGTACATTTGTACTCACGTTTGCCTATTTTTATGTTTTTGCAGAGAGACTTCGGTCTCGCTAGTAGTTCCACATGGACTTCGACGTTTAGCTTGTTAACTCAGCTACGATCTTGTGCCTCGGCAGGATTTGGTAGATAGTCAGGCTTCTCAGCCTTTTCCATTTATAGATGTCTGTACCCAGACGTGATAGCTTCCGCTTGTGCTTTGATTTGTATGCTCTGAATGTTGGGTCGTGAGACCCCTGTTTGTAATATCTCGCTCCTCGGAGCCTATTGATTAAATATTTGAGTCCTAGAGTCATGTTGTGATGCCATGTTGTATTTGCACATATCGAGCATATTGTGTGTATGTTATTGAAATGCTTGGTATGTGTGGGATCTGGCTATCTAGTTGTTTATCCTTAGTAGCCTCTCTTACCAGGAAATGTCTCCTAGTGCTTCCACTGAGCCATGGTAGCTTGCTACTGCTCCGGAACACTTAGGCTGGCCAGCATGTGTCCTTCTTCGTTCCTGTGTCTGTCCCTTCGGGGAAATGTCACGCGATGAATACCGGAGTCCTGTTAGCCCGCTACAGCCCGGTTCACCGGAGTCCTGCTAGCCCAGTGCTACAGCCTGGATTCACTCGCTGATGACCGACACGTTCGATGCTGGGTCATGGATGCCTGTCCCTGTAAGTTTGTGCCACTTTGGGTTTACGACTAGCCATGTCAGCCCGGGCTCCTTATCATATGGATGCTAGCGACACTATCATATACGTGTGCCAAAAGGCGCAAACGGTCCCGGGCAAAGGTAAGGCGACACCCGTGGGAATACCGTGCGTGAGGCCGCAAAGTGATATGAGGTGTTACATGCTAGATCGATGTGGCATTGAGTCGGGGTCCTGACAGCGTTGGTATCAGAGCTTGACTGCCTGTAGGATTACCAAGCCAAACTGGTCGAAGTTGAGTCTAGAAATTCTTTAGTTATATAAGGGAATTGATTGTGGGATGGAACGTAAGGCTCTTTTTATTCCTTATACCTCATGGCCGTCTGATCTGAGTCAACCTCTTCTCTTCTACGGGGATTAAGAACTAGGCTATCTCTTCTTTCTATCAGGATCACGTGTTATTAATCCGTAGACTTGTAAGATTGTTGGATTTAAGCTTAAGTTCAGTTTCTACTACTTCCGTACGTTAACTGTTGATCTCGAAACCTTGATATTGTGCTTCTGAGTGGTTATGCCACCATTTTTGTGAATGTCTCAAATCTTTTCTGAGCATTTACAGCCGTTATGTTGTCCGAGTCATCCCAGGTTTCCAAAGAGTCTGATGCATTTGCAAAATCCTTTTCCTCTGGTTTCAATGTCTTTTAGGCCAGGTTAATCACACAAATTGTTGAGTTGAGGTACTCTACTGCCTCGACCTTTATGTTGGAGTTATTATTATGACCCTAGGTGTCTGAGGGGATCATCTAGTATTCTAGCCATGTTTTGTGTCCCAGTGTGATGATTCTGGCTTTTATTCTCGAAAGCATCCCGTGATGCCACTTAGTAGTAGGTATTCTACTCCTTGGGTTTTGAACCCGAGATTCACCCTACTTACTTCATGTTGATAGTAATTGCTAGCTCCCATAGGTTATTAGTAACCTTTGCGATAGTCCTTGAAGTCCGAGGTATCTTCTTCTTCCAAATACCATGAACTACTTATGGCAGAAGTTCCTCGTTGAACTGAACAATCACAACAAGAGTGCTCTCGATGAGTTCTCCATGCTATATTGTGACTCTGCCAGCTCAACCTTTCTGCATGGGTTATCCGGAAGAATTATGTTGAACTTGGTTCGACATACTAATCTGTGCATCCACAACTCAGAAAGTTATTTGTTCCTTTGAGTTGTCCCTCTTTAGTTGTCTACTGATCTTCGTCTATCAATTGATAGTCAAGAGTATGCGTGCGTTCGTTTATCGATGCCTATTACTCTTGTGGTCCGTCAAGCCATTCTATCGCGGAATGATAGGAGAAAGAAACTCCAGTACCTCTTCCATATCCAGGATTGGGTCAAAGAAGTTGTGCTCCACGGAACAAATTGCTAATCCAGCTTTTGTTCTGCTCTATCTTGGAGTATTACCATCTTTATATCGGGATGTTATAGGGATTGCACACCACCCTATGAACTCTTGGTACAGTGATACTTCTTGCCATCATTGTTCATTCCTCGGTTCCTGTGTTATTGTAACCGGAATGCCGACAAATGAATCATGGCGTGTGAAATCAATACTGCTAGCAACTCTGTTGCTTGGTAGTTAAATGGACGATAACCTCATTCTTAGCGTGTTGATTATTGAATCGTCACCCTAAGACTGATTGTGCTACCTAGTCCCTATTTCTGGTGCACTCCTCGACCAATGAGTTAGGAATTATTTCAAGTCCTCACTCATTTGATCATGTCGTCTTGCCCTCAAAAGCAAGATTGTTCTCGAGCTTAGTAACATACCGGTGGTTCGTGACTTTCCAAATATCTTCTTGGAAGTGTTACCGGGTTGTTTTCCTGACTGTTATGTTGAGCTCGTAATCAAGTTGGTTTCTTGTGAACCACTCTTTCTCCAAGAATCTATGTTGGATGTCCGTGAGCTAGTTGGTTAAGCTAGACAACAACTTGGAGAGTTGGAAGATAAAAGCTTGCCTAACCTAGTTCGTTCCAAAGGGATATTCTTGGGTAGTGTGTGTTGAGGAAAGATGATATCTTCATCGATTGGTCCCTGTAATCAGTTGCTAGACCTATTGTCTTATCAATCCTTTGATTTGAGTGTGGGCTATCGTCCAATCAAACCAGAACCAACGATATTCGTAATGTTGTCTTACTCGTGGTTGATCCCTCGAGCCTACACCACTATATCTTTTGGGTCTGACCAATGCTATCACTTGTTCACATACTTATGGAATTCCATTTACCTGGAAATTCCGATGAGTTGTTGTTGAGCCCATCAGCAGCATTTCGTCTCCCCCCATGAGTCATGTTGAACATCAACCTAGTGTTGGAAACTTGTGTAAGCATTTCTTCGTGTTTCGTTCATGAACCATATGTTTGGATGAAGGTAGTGACTTCCTTTAATTCATGTGCATCTGATGCAAGTTGCCGCCGTGGATTCGAGAAAGTCAATGTTGCTTTCTTCGGAATCATTCCAAATCAATCATGCACACGTGCGAAGAATTCTGTGGTTTGAAGACTTGCAACCTTCAATCTATATGTATCCCTAGCACACCAAGCCACTGATTGATTTGTTCAAGGAAAGGGAGTTCCTTCATAAGAGCTAATCCGGACTTATGTAAGGACTTCGATACCCTCGATGATGGTTCCCCCTCCTGAACTCGGTGGTGTTTTATTATAAGACTACTTTGTGGTCATGCTTGTCTTGGACAACATGTTCACATGTTGTAGCAGAACCGGCTCGTGTTTTTGGAGCTTGCTATCGTAGTTCATTCCCCGAGAATCTCGCAACGTCGTCTCATCGATTTGTGTTGCAAACTTTCATTTCTCTTCCTAGACTCGATGAGTCGAGAATATTCTGACACCAACCGGATCTGAATCTCAGGCAGATGTGATGGTTCGAACATTTCCCAAGAACTATAATATTGGTCTCGCGATAACCGGTAAAGTGGATGTCGTGGCCAACACACCCCGCCGGAAGACCTGTTATTATAATATCTTGATTAAGGAAGTTGGCCACCTCCCCATAAGGATTTCGTAGGGTTTTATTCCAATAAGCTACTCCTTATGGATTTTTGTGTTCCCGAAGTCCGACCTTTTTACTTGATGTTTTAGATATCAAACCATATCTATGAATGGGTTACACTAGCACATCAAGGAGAACATTAGAAGCCGAGTGCTAAATGTCTCTCGGTCGATCATCCAGATTTTATTTCCTTGGCCCCGCCAAGGGTGAAATCTAAGAAAGTGTTATCCTCCTTTGCATCTGCATCGTCCATCGCTATTCATCATGGTAGTATGTTGTGTTGTCAGCACCCTTGACACGGATGTTGATAAAACCTTGATGATTGTGGAAATGCTCAAGTTCTTGAGAGCACGCACAAGCGCTACGTGTTATCATCGGCACTAACTGGGATTCCTCTCAGTTTCCCCGGCAATGCTATGACCTTTCAAACAGTGGATTCACTCTCTATTGTTGGGTTCTTCCCCAGTTACCAGAATCATTCCAGCATTTTCATTTTGTTCCCAGCTTGCACCGCCAATGTGCCATTCTACCATGGGTCCCTTCCATTTCCGGTGGTAAGCAAATTCATTCATTATGTTGTCTTCAACAAGGTAATCCACATCATCCATGTCTGAGTATGCCATTCTACCGACCCCCGCCAATCGATCGTTGTGAATTGCCTTGGGCTGGTATGAAGAGTTTCAATGATCTCTGAATCAAAGGTAATTCTTTTTGCCACTTAAGGGGATATATCTACGAGTCACCATCCCTAAGATGCCTCATTGTGGTATCATGGCAACTCAACTCCTCGCTACGTTGACAATCAACTACCACCTTATTAAGCGTGAAATTGTTGTCCACCTAGTGAACCTTCGTCATCTGCTTCACTCCATTCCTATGGATGTGTGCTTCATCTCTCAGCTCGAGAGATGTTGCTATGTCTCATTCCGTGGGTTAATCCTGAGTTGTTCGACCTTCGAGAAGAACAATTCTTTTAGGGTCTTTCCTTTCCTCTCGTTGTCATGATAGTTGGAGTTCTCAAGGCAAGACTTCGAGACAATGATGGTGAACGAATCAACGTTCAATTAAAGTGCAACCTGGATCGTGAAGATTGTGCTAGTTGGCGTTCCCCCTTCACCTTACCCTACGCTTGAATCTCGGGACGAGATTTTTGTTTAGTGGGGGTGAGTTGTCACAGCCCTAGAATTTGTTTGTCATTAGTTGCATTAAGGCATTCATGCATCATGTTTAAAGTTCATGAAACTTGAACTGGGGATGACCAACCCTAGCACTAAATAAAATGCAATTAGGATCAAAATAAAAATATTTTCAATAAACCCAGAATGCCCTTTAGGAAAGTTCATTATTTTGTTAAAGGTGAAAACCCCTGCCAACAATGATGCACATATTTCTAGGCCATTCTGGATTTTTGAATTAAATCCTATTGTATTTGACCTTGGGCATTTAAATACTATAAATAATGTTCAAATAAATGTTGGAAATTGTTAAGGGTCACTGAAATAATTCACAAAGCACCCATAATTGTTTCCAGGATTTTATAAAATGATTTGATATTTTAAATCAAATCAAAACAAACTACAGAAAATAGAAAACAGAATTAAATAGAAAAAAAAGGAGAGAGAAGCCCAGCCACTTACCTGGCGCCCACTCACCTGGCCCAGCTCCTCCAGCGGCCCAGCCCGCCACCGCTACCCCCCCTGTCACCTTCCTCCTCTACCAGGAGGACGGGCACGCGCCCGGCGCGCGCGGCCACGCGCCCCGGCCACCTCCTCCCTGCTTGGTTGCCTCCTCCTCCTCTGGACGCCTCCCCCGAGCGCCACGCACCTCCCTGCCTCTCTCCCTCACTCTCCCGCGCTCTCACCCCCTTCCCTGGATCTCTCCCTCTCTCACCCGAGAGTCGCCGCCGACGTCGCTCGCAACCACCACGGCCACAGCCACTTCCTCGCTCGCTCTCTGCGTACCCGAGCTCAGCCCGGACCCCAAGCCCCTCTACGTCGACCCACCAAAGCCCGGATGCCCCAAGACGATGCCGCGGCGCTTCTTCCCCGACCACGGTCGCCGGATGCCGCCGTCCGATTCATCCTCTCCGTCATCTCCCCGAGCACGCCGACCTGCTCTTCGAACTCACTGTGAGCTCCTACGCCTCCCCTCTCTCTTCTCCGCCTCAATTGCGCCCTGTAGCCTCGATCCCACCGGAGCCGGAGCTTGCTTGCCGCCGGCCATGTCGCCGCCGTAGCCACCGTTGCCTAGAGCTGCAACTGAGCACGCGGTCGTGCTCAGTGCAACCCCAGGAGGTCGTAACACCCCTCTTTGCCTCCTGTCGTGCTCCCTAACCCCGAAACCCAGTTCACCCGAACGCCGGCGCCGCCGCGAGCACCATTCCGGCGAACCCCGACCACCCCCGCACCTCCGGTGGTCCCCCTAGATGCGCACGGGCACGGGCTACCTCCTGGTGCCCTTGGCCCGTCGATCCGTCGCCTCTGGAGTAACTCCGGCGAGCCACCGCCGCTCTGGGTCGTCGCCGTCGTCCAACCGCCGGCGAATCCGACGTGGCCGGTCATTAGGGCCTAACCACCCCGCTAACCCGGGCCTAGGGCCATTGACAGGTGGGCCCTACCGTTTAATTAACCCGACCAACAATTTAGTTAAGTTAATTAAACTCTGTTAAATCACTGTGCAGCTGACATGTGGGTCCCATAGGTCAGATTTGACCAGGACAACGCCGTTGACTTGCTGACGTCACTGTGAAGTCATGCTGACGCAGTAATAGGTTTTCTGGATTTATTTTTATTCAGGAATTTCAGAAAATGATTAAAACTTCAAAAATTCATAGAAAATTAACCGTAACTCCAAATGAAATAAATTATATATGAAAAATTATCAGAAAAATTCAAGGAATCCATCTGTACCATTTTCATGCATGTTTGAACAATGTTTGTCCTCTGTTTTGGCAAAACAAATAAAGGGCATTTAAATAACCATATATGGAGTTGGAATTTGAATCATGTATTCAAACCAACTTCATTTTAATCATAGCTAGGTGCATTAGCCCAAAACACATTCATATTGCCATGTCATAGCATGCATCATATTGTGCATTGCATTGATCGTGCTTCTTCTCTGTTTGCCGGTGTTGTTCCCCCTCGATAGACGTTGTACCGATGATGTGATCGTTGACACTGATGAAGACTCAATGTTATCTTCAGAAGTGCCAGGCAAGCAAAACCCCCTTGTTCATTCCGATACAATCCCCCTCTCTCGCTCCTGCTCTCTTTTATTGCATTAGGACAACACCGATTCAACTGTTACATGCTGCGGTAGTTGAACCCCTTTATCCTCTGCATGACCTGTCATTGCCACAGTAAATAGATGAAACCCACTAGCATGAGTAGGAGTTGTTTGAGCCTTGATGTGCCTACTCATTCATGCTTGTTTGTCATGCCTGCTACTGCTTAGAGTTGAGTCAGGTCTGATTCATCGGGAATGAATCAGAGGTGTGTGAACATGTCCTACTATGTGTGATCTAAGTGTGTGAATACGATTTGGTAAAAGGTATCGGTGAGAGGCCATGTAGGAGTACATGGTGGGTTGTCTCATTGAAACCGTCCTCAGGAACTGAGTTCTGTGTTTGTGATCCATGATTCAGCTACTACCATACATTGGGCCCTGAAATATGACCCCGCTCGACTTCTTATTCACCCTTGTCCTCTGTCCAGGAGTTGCAAGTAGTTTCTGGTGTTTGTAGTATGCTGGAGGCCGTGGACAGCGCTGACCGTAGGGGTGGGCTGTGATGCGGTAGGCACGTGGCCGGGTATACCGGGCGCCCGTTTGGTGTCACGGAACCCTGTTCACATCGTTTGGGGCTGTGAGCGAAACTCCGGCCGGATCTCCTCATGGATGGAACCCGAATAGGGGATAAACCTGGACTAGAGACTTGAGTGTTTAGGTAGGTCGTGGTCTACACCCACGTCGGCTTTCGCTTGAAGTCTGCCGAGCACATGTCGTGTGCAGACGCTAAGTGGTGGAAACATGTATGAAGAAGTACACCCCTGCAGGGTTAACATCATCTATTCGAATAGCCGTGTCCGCGGTAAAGGACTTCTGGGTTGCTTATATCAGTTCATAGACAAGTGAAAGTGGATACCCTAAAATACGCAAGATAAGCGTGAGTGCTATGGATGGCGTTCTCGTAGGGAGACGGGAGTGGATCCATAGTGGTGTATTGATATGGTGAATATGTGGACTCGTGTGCGCCACCTCAAAAGAGTTGCTTGCGGTCGTAGTTTAGGATAACCACAGAGTCAAAGCTGGCTTGCTGCAGTTAAACCCCACCATCCCCTTTGTTGATAATGATGCATATGTAGTTAGTTCTGATGTAAGTCTTGCTGGGTACATTTGTACTCACGTTTGCCTATTTTTATGTTTTTGCAGAGAGACTTCGGTCTCGCTAGTAGTTCCACGTGGACTTCGACGTTTAGCTTGTTACCTCAGCTACGATCTTGTGCCTCGGCAGGATTTGGTAGATAGTCAGGCTTCTCAGCCTTTTCCATTTATAGATGTCTGTACCCAGACATGATAGCTTCCGCTTGTGCTTTGATTTGTATGCTCTGAATGTTGGGTCGTGAGACCCCTGTTTGTAATATCTCGCTCCTCGGAGCCTATTGATTAAATACTTGAGTTGTAGAGTCATGTTGTGATGCCATGTTGTATTTGCACATATCGAGCATATTGTGTGTATGTTATTGGAATGCTTGGTATGTGTGGGATCTGGCTATCTAGTTGTTTATCTTTAGTAGCCTCTCTTACCGGGAAATGTCTCCTAGTGTTTCCACTGAGCCATGGTAGCTTGCTACTGCTCCGGAACACTTAGGCTGGCCGGCATGTGTCCTTCTTCGTTCCTGTGTCTGTCCCTTCAGGAAATGTCACACGGTGAATACCGGAGACCTCTTAGCCCGCTACAGCCCGGTTCACCGGAGTCCTGCTAGCCCAGTGCTACAGCCTGGATTCACTCGCTGATGACCGACACGTTCGATGTTGCGTCATGGATGCCTGTCCCTGTAAGTTTGTGCCACTTTGGGTTTACGACTAGCCATGTCAGTTCGGGCTCCTTATCATATGGATGCTAGCGACACTATCATATACGTGTGCCAAAAGACGCAAACGGTCCCGGGCAAAGGTAAGGCGACACCCGTGGGAATACCGTGCGTGAGGTCGCAAAGTGATATGAGGTGTTACATGCTAGATCGATGTGGCATTGAGTCGGGGTCCTGACATCGTTGGTATCGGAGCTTGACTGCCTGTAGGATTACCAAGCCAAACTGGTCGAAGTTGAGTCTAGAAATGCTTTAGTTATATAAGGGAATTGATTGCGGGATGGAATGTAAGGCTCTTTTTACTCCTTATACCTTATGCCCTTCTGATCTGAGTCATCTTATCTTTCCTATGGGGTTAAGGAACTAGGCTTATTCTTCTTTCTATTAGGATCACGTGTTAGTAATCCGTAGATTTATAAGATTGTTGGATTTAAGCTTGAGTTCAGTTCCTACGACTTCCGTATGTTAATTATTGATCTCGAGACCTTGATATTGTGCTTCTGAGTGGTTACGCCACCATTTTTGTGAATGTCTCAAATCTTTTCTAGGCATTTACAGCTGTTATGCTGTCCGAGTCAACCCAGGTTTCTAAATAGTCTGATGCATTTGCAAAATCATTTCCCTCTGGTTTCGATGTTACTTTATGCCAGCGGGGTCATATTTCAGGGCCCAATGTATGGTAGTAGCTGAATCATGGATCACAAACACAGAACTCAGTTCCTGAGGACGGCTTCAATGAGACAACCCACCATGTACTCCTACATGGCCTCTCACCGATACCTTTTACCAAATCATGTTCACACACTTAGCTCACACATAGTAGGACATGTTCACACACCTCTGATTCATTCCCGATGAATCAGACCTGACTCAACTCTAAGCAGTAGCAGGCATGACAAACAAGCATGAATGAGTAGGCACATCAGGGCTCAAACAACTCCTACTCATGCTAGTGGGTTTCATCTATTTACTGTGGCAATGACAGGTCATGCAGAGGATAAAGGGGTTCAACTACCGCAGCATGTAACAGTTGAATCCGTGTTGTCCTAATGTAGTAAAAGAGAGCAGGAGCGAGAGAGGGGGATTGTATCGGAATGAACAAGGGGGTTTTGCTTGCCTGGCACTTCTGAAGATAACATTGAGTCTTCATCAGTGTCAACGATCACATCATCGGTACAACGTCTATCGAGGGGGAACAACACCGGCAAACACAGAAGAAGCACGATTAATGCAATGCACAATATGATGCATGCTATGACATGGCAATATGAATGTGTTTTGGGCTAATGCACCTAGCTATGATTAAAATGAAGTTGGTTTGAATACATGATTCAAATTCCAACTCCATATATGGTTATTTAAACGCCCTTTATTTGTTTTGTCCAAAACAGAGGACAAACATTGTTCAAACATGCATGAAAATGGTACAGATGGATTCCTTGAATTTTTCTGATAATTTTTCATATATAATTTATTTCATTTGGAGTTACGGTTAATTTTCTATGAATTTTTGAAGTTTTAATCATTTTCTGAAATTCCTGAATAAAAATAAATCCAGAAAACCTATTACTGCGTCAGCATGACTTCACAGTGACGTCAGCAAGTCAACGGCGTTGTCCAGGTCAAATCTGACCTGTGGGACCCACATGTCAGCTGCACAGTGATTTAACAGAGTTTAATTAACTTAACTAAATTGTTGGCCGGGTTAATTAAACGGTAGGGCCCACCTGTCAGTGGCCCTAGGCCTGGGTTAGCGGGGTGGTTAGGCCCTAATGACCGCCACGTCGGAGTCGCTGGCGGTTGGACGATGGCGACGACCAAGAGCGGCGGTGGCTCGCCGGAGTTACGCCAGAGGCGACGGATCGACGCGCCAAGGGCACCAGGAGGTAGCCCGTGCCCGTGCGCATCTAGGGGGACCAATGGGAGGTGCGGGGGTGGCCGGGGTTCGCCGGAATGGAGCTCGCGGCGGCGCTGGCATTCGGGTGTACTGGGTTTCGGGGTTAGGGAGCACGACAGGAGGCAAAGAGGGGTGTTATGACCTCCTGGGGTTGCACTGAGCACGACCGCGTGCTCGGTTGCAGCTCTAGGCAACGGTGGCTACGGCGGCGACATGGCCGGCGGCAAGCAAGCTCCGGCTCCAGTGGGATCGAGGCTACAGGGCGCAATCGAGGCGGAGAAGAGAGAGGGGAGGCGTAGGAGCTCACAGTGAGTTCGAAGAGCAGGTCGGCGTGCTCGGGGAGATGACGGAGAGGATGAATCGGACGGCGGCATCCGCTGGCCGTGGTCAGGGAAGAAGCGCCGCGGCATCGTCTTGGGGCATACGGGCTTCGTTGGGTCGACGTAGAGGGGCTTGGGGTCCGGGCTGAGCTCGGGTACGCAGAGAGGGAGCGAGGAAGTGGCTGTGGCCGCGGTGGTTGCGAGCGACGTCGGCGGCGACTCTCGGGTGAGAGAGGGAGAGATCCAGGGAAGGGGGTGAGAGCGCGGGAGAGTGAGGGAGAGAGGCAGGGAGGTGCGTGGCGCTCGGGGGAGGCGTCCAGAGGAGGAGGAGGCAGCCAAGCAGGGAGGAGGTGGCCGGGGCGCGTGGCCGCGCGCGCCGGGCGCGTGCCCATCCTCCTGGCAGAGGAGGAAGGCGACAGGGGGGGTAGCGGTGGCGGGCTGGGCCGCTGGAGGAGCTGGGCCAGGTGAGTGGGCGCCAGGTAAGTGGCTGGGCTTCTCTCTCCTTTTTTTTCTATTTAATTCTGTTTTCTATTTTCCGTAGTTTGTTTTGATTTGATTTAAAATATCAAATCATTTTATAAAATCCTGGAAACAATTATGGGTGCTTTCTGAATTATTTCAGTGACCCTTAACAATTTCCAACATTTATTTGAACATTTAAATTATTTATAGTATTTAAATGCCCAAGGTCAAGTACAATAGGATTTAATTCAAAAATCGAGAATGGCCTAGAAATATGTGCATCATTGTTGTCAGGGGTTTTCACCTTTAACAAAATAATGAACTTTCCTAAAGGGCATTCTGGGTTTATTGAAAATATTTTTATTTTGATCCTAATTGCATTTTATTTAGTGCTAGGGTTTGTCATCCCTAGTTCAAGTTTCATGAACTTTAAACATGATGCATGAATGCCTTAATGCAACTAATGACAAACAAATTCTAGGGCTGTGACAACTCACCCCCACTAAACAAAAATCTCGTCCCGAGATTCAAGCGTAGGGTAAGGTGAAGGGGGAATGCCAACTAGCACGATCTTCACGATCCAGGTTGCACTTCAATTGAACGTTGATTCGTTCACCATCATTGTCTCGAAGTCTTGCCTTGAGAACTCCAACTATCATGACAACGAGAGGAAAGGAAAGACCCTAAAAGAATTGTTCTTCTCGAAGGTCGAACAACTCAGGATTAACCCACGGAATGAGACATAGCAACATCTCTCGAGCTGAGAGACGAAGCACACATCCATAGGAATGGAGTGAAGCAGATGACGAAGGTTCACTAGGTGGACAACAATTTCACGCTTAAGAAGGTGGTAGTTGATTGTCAACATAGCGAGGAGTTGAGTTGCCATGATACCACAACGAGGCATCTTAGGGATGGTGACTCATAGATATATCCCCTTAAGTGGCAAAAAGAATTACCTTTGATTCAGAGATCATTGAAACTCTTCATACCAGCCCAAGGCAATTCACAACGATCGATTGGCGGGGGTCGGTAGAATGGCATACTCGGACTTGGATGATGTGGATTACCTTGTCGAAGACAACATAATGAATGATTTTTCTTACCACCGGAAATGGAAGGGACCCATGGTAGAATGGCACATTGGCGGTGCAAGCTGGGAACAAAATGCAAATGCTGGGAATGATTCTGGTAACTGGGGAAGAACCCAACAATAGAGAGTGAATCCACTGTTTGAAAGGTCATAGCATTGCCGAGGAAACTGAGAGGAATCCCAGTTAGTGCCGATGATAACACGTAGCGCTTGTGCGTGCTCTCAAGAACTTGAGCATTTCCACAATCATCAAGGTTTTATCAACATCCGTGTCAAGGGTGCTGACAACACAACATACTACCATGATGAATAGCGATGGACGATGCAGATGCAAAGGAGGATAACACTTTCTTAGATTTCACCCTTGGCGGGGCCAAGGAAATAAAATCTGGATGATCGACCGAGAGACATTTAGCACTCGGCTTCTAATGTTCTCCTTGATGTGCTAGTGTAACCCATTCATAGATATGGTTTGATATCTAAAACATCAAGTAAAAAGGTCGGACTTCGGGAACACAAAAATCCATAAGGAGTAGCTTATGGAATAAAACCCTACGAAATCCTTATGGGGAGGTGGCCAACTTCCTTAATCAAGATATTATAATAACAGGTCTTTCGGCGGGGTGTGTTGGCCACGACATCCACTTTACCGGTTATCGCGAGACCAATATTATAGTTCTTGGGAAATGTTCCAGCCATCACATCTGCCTGAGATTCAGATCCGGTTGGTGTCAGAATATTCTAGACTCATCGAGTCTAGGAAGAGAAATGAAAGTTTGCAACACAAATCGACGAGACCACGTTGCGAGATTCTCGGGGAATGAACTACGATAGCAAGGTCCAAAAACACAAGCCGGTTCTGCTACAACATGTGAACATGTTGTCCAAGACAAGCATGACCACAAAGTAGTCTTATAATAAAACACTACCGAGTTCAGGAGGGGGAACCATCATCGAGGGTATCGAAGTCCTTACATAAGTCCGGATTAGCTCTTATGAAGAAACTCCTTTTCCTTGAACAAATCAATCAGTGGCTTGGTGTGCTAGGGATACATATAGATTGAAGGTTGCAAGTCTTCAAACCAAAGAATTCTTCGCACGTGTGCATGACTGATTTGGAATGATTCCAAAGAAAGCAACATTGACTTTCTCGAATCCACGGCGGCAACTTGCATCAGATGCACATGAATTAAAGGAAGTCACTACCTTGATCCAAACATATGGTTCATGAACGAAACACGAAGAAATGCTTACACAAGTTTCCAACACTAGGTTGATGTTCAACATGACTCATGGGAGGAGACGAAATGCTGCTGATGGGCTCAACAACAACTCATCGGGATTTCCAGGTAAATGGAATTCCATAAGTATCTGAACAAGTGATAGCATTGGCCAGACCCAAAAGATATAGTGGTGTAGGCTCGAGGGATCAACCACGAGTAAGACAACATTACGAATATCGTTGGTTCTGGTTAGATTTGACGATAGCCCACACTCAAATCAAAGGATTGATAAGACAATAGGTCCAGCAACTGATTGCAGGGACCAATCGATGAAGATATCATCTTTCCTCAACACACACTACCCAAGAATATCCCTTTGGAACGAACTAGGTTAGGCAAGCTTTTAACTTCCAACTCTCCAAGTTGTTGTCTAGCTTAACCAACTAGCTCAGGGATATCCAACACAGATTCTTGGAGAAAGAGTGGTTCACAAGAAACCAACTTGATTACGAGCTCAACATAATAGTCAGGAAAACAACCCGGTAACACTTCCAAGAAGATATTTGGAAAATCACGAACCACCGGTATGTTACTAAGCTCGAGAACAATCTTTCTTTTGAGGGCAAGACGACATGATCAAATGAGTGAGGACTTGAAATAATTCCTAACTCATTGGTCGAGGAGTGCACCAGAAATAGGGACTAGGTAGCACAATCAGTCTTAGGGTGACGATTCAATAATCAACACGCTAAGAATGAGGTTATCGTCCATTTAACTACCAAGCAACAGAGTTGCTAGCAGTATTGATTTCACACGCCATGATTCATTTGTCGGCATTCCGGTTACAATAACACAGGAACCGAGGAATGAACAATGATGGCAAGAAGTATCACTGTACCAAGAGTTCATAGGGTGGTGTGCAATCCCTATAACATCCCGATATAAAGATGGTAATACTCGAAGATAGAGCAAAACAAAAGCTGGATTAGCAATTTGTTCTGTGGAGCACAACTTCTTTGACCCAATCCTGGATATGGAAGAGGTACTGGAGTTTGTTTCTCCTATCATTCCGCGATAGAATGGCTTGACGGACCACAAGAGTAATAGGCATCGATAAACGAACGCACGCATACTCTTGACTATCAATTGATAGACGAAGATCAGTAGACAACTAAAGAGGGACAACTCAAAGGAACAAATAAATTTCTGAGTTGTGGATGCATAGATTAGTATGTCGAACCAAGTTCAACATAATTCTTCCGGATAACCCATGCAGAAAGGTTGAGCTGGCAGAGTCACAATATAGCATGGAGAACTCATCGAGAGCACTCTTGTTGTGATTGTTCAGTTCAACGAGGAACTTCTGCCATAAGTAGTTCATGGTATTTGGAAGAAGAAGATACCTCGGACTTCAAGGACTATCGCAAAGGTTACTAATAACCTATGGGAGCTAGCAATTACTATCAACATGAAGTAAGTAGGGTGAATCTCGGGTTCAAAACCCAAGGAGTAGAATACCTACTACTAAGTGGCATCACGGGATGCTTTCGAGAATAAAAGCCAGAATCATCACACTGGGACACAAAACATGGCTAGACTGCTAGATGATCCCCTGAGACACCTAGGGTCATAATAATAACTCCAACATAAAGGTTGAGGCAGTAGAGTACCTCAACTCAACAATTTGTGTGATTAACCTGGCCTAAAAGACATTGAAACCAGAGGAAAAGGATTTTGCAAATGCATCAGACTCTTTGGAAACCTGGGATGACTCGGACACCATAACGGCTGTAAATGCTCAGAAAAGATTTGAGACATTCACAAAAATGGTGGCGTAACCACTCAGAAGCACAATATCAAGGTCTCGAGATCAATAATTAACATACGGAAGTCGTAGGAACTGAACTTAAGCTTAAATCGAACAATCTTACAAGTCTACGGATTAATAACATGTGATCCTGATAGAAAGAAGAGATAGCCTAGTTCTTAATCCCCGTAGAAGAGAAGAGGTTGACTCAGATCAGAAGGCCATGAGGTATAAGGAATAAAAAGAGCCTTACGTTCCATCCCACAATCAATTCCCTTATATAACTAAAGAATTTCTAGACTCAACTTCGACCAGTTTGGCTTGGTAATCCTACAGGCAGTCAAGCTCTGATACCAACGCTGTCAGGACCCCGACTCAATGCCACATCGATCTAGCATGTAACACCTCATATCACTTTGCGACCTCACGCACGGTATTCCCACGGGTGTCGCCTTACCTTTGCCCGGGACCGTTTGCGTCTTTTGGCACACGTATATGATAGTGTCGCTAGCATCCATATGATAAGGAGCCCGGGCTGACATGGCTAGTCGTAAACCCAAAGTGGCACAAACTTATAGGGACAGGCATCCATGACCCAGCATCGAACGTGTCGGTCATCAGCGAGTGAATCCAGGCTGTAGCACTGGGCTAGCATGACTCCGGTGAACCGGGCTGTAGCGGGCTAACAGGACTCCGGTATTCACCGTGTGACATTTCCCGAAGGGACAGACACAGGAACGAAGAAGGACACATGCCGGCCAGCCTAAGTGTTCCGGAGCAGTAGCAAGCTACCATGGCTCAGTGGAAGCACTAGGAGACATTTCCCGATAAGAGAGGCTACTAAAGATAAACAACTAGATAGCCAGATCCCACACATACCAAGCATTCCAATAACATACACACAATATGTTCGATATGTGCAAATACAACATGGCATCACAACATGACTCTACAACTCAAGTATTTAATCAATAGGCTCCGAGGAGCGAGATATTACAAACAGGGGTCTCACGACCCAACATTCAGAGCATACAAATCAAAGCACAAGCAGAAGCTATCATGTCTGGGTACAGACATCTATAAATGGAAAAGGCTGAGAAGCCTGACTACCTACCAAATCCTGCCGAGGCACAAGATCGTAGCTGAGGTAACTAGCTAAACGTCGAAGTCCATGTGGAACTACTAGCGAGACCGAAGTCTCTCTGCAAAAACATAAAAATAGGCAAACGTGAGTACAAATGTACCCAGCAAGACTTACATCAGAACTAACTACATATGCATCATTATCAACAAAGGGGATGGTGGGGTTTAACTGCAGCAAGCCAGCTTTGACTCTGTGGCTATCCTAAACTACGACCGCAAGCAACTCTTTTGAGGTGGCGCACACGAGTCCACATATTCACCATATCAATACACCACTATGGATCCGCTCCCGTCTCCCTACGAGAACGCCATCCATAGCACTCACGCTTATCTTGCGTATTTTAGGGTATCCACTTTCACTTGTCTATGAACTGATATAAGCAACCCAGAAGTCCTTTACCGCAGACACGGCTATTCAAATAGATGATGTTAACCCTGCAGGGGTGTACTTCTTCATACATGTTTCCACCACTTAGCGTCTGCACACGACATGTGCTCGGCAGACTTCAAGCGAAAGACGACGTGGGTGTATACCACGACCTACCTAAACACTCAAGTCTCTAGTCCAGGTTTATCGCCTATTCGGGTTCCATCCATGAGGAGATCCGGCCGGAGTTTCGCTCACAGCCCCAAACGATGTGAACAGGGTTCCGTGACACCAAACGGGCGCCCGGTATACCCGGCCACGTGCCTACCGCATCACAGCCCACCCCTACGGTCAGCGCTGTCCACGGCCTCCAGCATACTACAAACACCAGAAACTACTTGCAACTCCTGGACAGAGGACAAGGGTGAATAAGAAGTCGAGCGGGGTCATTTTTCAGGGCCCAATGTATGGTAGTAGCTGAATCATGGATCACAAACACAGAACTCAGTTCCTGAGGACGCCTTCAATGAGACAACCCTCCATGTACTCCTACATGGCCTCTCACCGATACCTTTTACCAAATCGTGTTCACACACTTAGCTCACACATAGTAGGACATGTTCACACACCTCTGATTCATTCCCGATGAATCAGACCTGACTCAACTCTAAGCAGTAGCAGGCATGACAAACAAGCATGAATGAGTAGGCACATCAGGGCTCAAACAACTCCTACTCATGCTAGTGGGTTTCATCTATTTACTGCGGCAATGACAGGTCATGCAGAGGATAAAGGGGTTCAACTACCGCAACATGTAACAGTTGAATCGGTGTTGTCCTAATGCAGTAAAAGAGAGCAGGAGCGAGAGAGGGGGATTGTATCGGAATGAACAAGGGGGTTTTGCTTGCCTGGCACTTCTGAAGATAACATTGAGTCTTCATCAGTGTCAACGATCACATCATCGGTACAACATCCATCGAGGGGGAACAACACCGGCAAACACAGAAGAAGCACGATCAATGCAATGCACAATATGATGCATGCTATGACATGGAAATATGAATGTGTTTTGGGCTAATGCACCTAGCTATGATTAAAATGAAGTTGGTTTGAATACATGATTCAAATTCCAACTCCATATATGGTTATTTAAATGCCCTTTATTTGTTTTGTCCAAAACAGAGGACAAACATTGTTCAAACATGCATGAAAATGGTACGGATGGATTCCTTGAATTTTTCTGATAATTTTTCATATATAATTTATTTCATTTGGAGTTACGGTTAATTTTCTATGAATTTTTGATGTTTTAATCATTTTCTGAAATTCCTGAATAAAAATAAATCCAGAAAACCTATTACTGCGTCAGCATGACTTCACAGTGACGTCAGCAAGTCAACGGCGTTGTCCAGGTCAAATCTGACCTGTGGGACCCACATGTCAGCTGCACAGTGATTTAACAGAGTTTAATTAACTTAACTAAATTGTTGGCCGGGTTAATTAAACGGTAGGGCCCACTTGTCAGTGGCCCTAGGCCTGGGTTAGCGGGGTGGTTAGGCCCTAATGACCAGCCACGTCGGATTCGCCGGCGGTTGGACGACGGCGACGACCCAGAGCGGCGGTGGCTCGCCAGAGTTACGCCAGAGGCGACGGATCGACGCGCCAAGGGCACCAGGAGGTAGCCCGTGCCCGTGCGCATCTAGGAGGACCAACGGGAGGTGCGGGGGTGGCCGGGGTTGGCCGGAATGGAGCTCGCGGCGGCGCCGGCGTTCGGGTGAACTGGGTTTCGGGGTTAGGGAGCACGACAGGAGGCAAAGAGGGGTGTTACGACCTCCTGGGGTTGCACTGAGCACGACCGCGTGCTCGGTTGCAGCTCTAGGCAACGGTGGCTACGGCGGCGACATGGCCGGCGGCAAGCAAGCTCCGGCTCCGGTGGGATCGAGGCTACAGGGCGCAATCGAGGCGGAGAAGACAGAGGGGAGGCGTAGGAGCTCACAGTGAGTTCGAAGAGCAGGTCGGCGTGCTCGGGGAGATGATGGAGAGGAGGAATCGGACGGCGGCATCCGGCGGCCGTGGTCAGGGAAGAAGCGCCGCGGCATCGTCTTGGGGCATCCGGGCTTCGGTGGGTCGACGTAGAGGGGCTTGGGGTCCGGGCTGAGCTCAGGTACGCAGAGAGGGAGCGAGGAAGTGGCTGTGGCCGCGGTGGTTGCGAGCGACGTCGGTGGCGACTCTCGGGTGAGAGAGGGATAGATCCAGGGAAGGGGGTGAGAGCGCGGGAGAGTGAGGGAGAGAGGCAGGGAGGTGCGTGGCGCTCGGGGGAGGCGTCCAGAGGAGGAGGAGGCAGCCAAGCAGGGAGGAGGTGGCCGGGGCGCGTGGCCGCGCGCGCCGGGCGCGTGCCCGTCCTCTTGGCGGAGGAGGAAGGCGACAGGGGGGGTAGCGGTGGCGGGCTGGGCCGCTGGAGGAGCTGGGCCAGGTGAGTGGGCGCCAGGTAAGTGGCTGGGCTTCTCTCTTCTTCTTTTTTCTATAAGATGTGACATCAAATCAAAACCAGAGCTTGACAGGTAACCCTACGCTTGAATCTCGGGACGAGATTTTTGTTTAGTGGGGGTGAGTTGTCACATCCCTAGCTTCTGGTGCTGCCTAGTGTTTGCATCATGTTTAAATTTTGAAACTTGAACTGAGGAAATTTGGAAGCCTCAAAACCCTAAATAAAAGAAGGGCAAAAACCCTAAAATCTCATTCATTGTTCCAAAATGCTCTTCTTAAATGTTTGATAATTTTTGGCAAGGGTTCTGGTCCCAACCAAAATATTGAACATTTTTAAGGATTTATTTTTGGGACTTTGAATTTAAATCATTAGCTATTTGAATTTGAATTATATTCATATAATTAGAATATAATTTCAAATACCCCTGAAACATTTTATGAGCTTTTGGAAAAGTCCATCTAGCAAAATAAAAATATTGAGAGGAGTTTTGGCATTGTTTGAATTTGTTTAAATTCAAAACAATGGCAAAAGATATTAATAAAAGAAAAACAGAACAGAAATATAAAAAAAAGAGAGAGAGAAGCCACCTTGACTTACCTGGTGCTCACCTGGTAGCCCAACCGGCCCAGCACGGCCCAGCCCACCGCCGCTTCCTCCCCTATCGTCTTCCTCCCTGCCAGGAGGACGGGCACGCGCCCGGCGCGCGCGGCCACGCGCCCGGCGCGCGCGGCCACGCGCCCCGGCCACCTCCTCCCTGCCTGGCTGCCTCCTCCTCCCCTGGACGTCTCCCGCAGCTCCACGCCACCCCCTAGAACCCCCTCGCACTCTCCCTCGTCCCCAACTCCTCCTCTGTCGCTCTCTCCCACGACGCCTGAACACACCGGAAAGCGCCGCCGCACGCCGACGCGGCCACAGCCTCCCTCTCGCCTCGCCGTTGTGCCCACGCGCCCCGCCACTGTGGGCTACGCCTCCTCGTAGAGACGCACGGCGCCGGACGCCCTGGAACGCCGCCATCACCGCCGCCCGCCGCCGCCGATTCGCCGTCACCGAGTCTTCCCCGAGCACGCCGAGGCCACCTCTGCACTCGCCGTGAGCCCCTCTTCCTCTCCCCTCTTCTCTCAAGCTCGCGGTCATTCTCTAGCTTCATTCCCCATGACGGCCGAGAACATCTCGCCGCCGGCCATGGCGTAGCCGTGGCCACAGCCACTGGAGCTCCCACCCGAGTACACCATCGTGCTCAGAACGTCTCCACGAGCCCGTTGCATGCCGCAGCTCGCCCTCTCGTGCCCCCTAGTGGTCGCCCGTGTCTCACTCGAGCTCCGGCGGCCGCAACCGAGCTCGCCGCCGTTGACTCCGGCCACCCCAGGCCCGGAGACCACGACCATCCGACGCGCCATCGCGCCAGCTCTCCGTAGGGCCAAAGGGCGCACTGAACGGTGCAGTATAGACGAAACCCGAGCCACCCCGGTGCGTCTCCGCCGCGTTTTTGGTCGCCGCCGGCCAAACTCCGGCGAGCCTACGTGGCTCCGTCATTAGGAGCTAACCCAACTAACTAAACAACCTACAACCACTGACAGTAGGCCCCACCCCTGGTCAAACCCCAGTTAGCGCTAGGTTTGACCGGGATTAGTTCCTGTGTCACTGACATGTGGGCCCCAGCCCTTCTAATTACTTTAGTTAAGAGTTAACTAAACCCAGGTTAGTGCTGAGTCAATGACAGGTGGGCCACCCCAGTCAGGTTTGACATGGTCGACGCCTGTTGACCCGGTGAGGTCAGCATGACCTACTGCTGACGCAATAAATCATTTCTGGTTTTTAATATAATCAGGAAAATTCCAGAAATAGCTAAAACTTCAATAAATCATAGAAAATTAACCGTCACTCCAAATGAAATAATTTATATATGAAAAATTATCAGAAAAATTCAAGGAATCCATCTGTACCATTATCATGCATGTTTGAACAATGTTTGTCCTCTGTTTTGGACAAAACAAATAAAGGGCATTTAAATAATCATATATGGAGTTGGAATTTGAATCATGTATTCAAACCAACTTCATTTAAATCATAGCTAGGTGCATTAGCCCAAAACACATTCATATTGCCATGTCATAGCATGCATCATATTGTGCATTTCATTGATCGTGTTTCTTCTGTGTTTGCCGGTGTTGTTCCCCCTCGGTAGACGTTGTTCCGACGTTGTGATCATTGACACTGATGAAGACTCAATGTTATCTTCAGAAGTGCCAGGCAAGCAAAACCCCCTTGTTCATTCCGATACAATCATACTCTCTCGCTCCTGCTCTCTTTTACTGCATTAGGACAACAACGATTCAACTGTTACTTGCTGCGGTAGCTGAACCCCTTTATCCTCTGCATGACCTGTCATTGCCACAGTAAATAGATGAAACCCACTAGTATGAGTAGGAGTTGTTTGAGCCATGTTGTGCCTACTCATTCATGTTTGTTTGTCATGCCTGCTATTGCTTAGAGTTGAGTCAGGTCTGATTCATCGGGGATGAATCAGAGGTGTGTGAACATGTCCTACTGTGTGTGAGCGAAGTGGTGAACACGATTGGGTAAAGGTAGCGGTGAGAGGCCATGTAGGAGTACATGGTGGGTTGTCTCATTGAAGCCGTCCTTAGGAACTGAGTTCTGTGTTTGTGATCCATGATTCAACTACTACCATACATTGGGCCCTGAAATATGACCCCGCTCGACTTCTTATTCACCCAAGTCCTCTGTCCAGGAGTTGCAAGTAGTTTCTGGTGTTTGTAGTATGCTAGAGGCCGTGCACAGCGCTGACCGAAGGGGTGGGCTGTGATGCGGTAGGCACGTGGCCGGGTATACCGGGCGCCCGTTTGGTGTCACGGAACCCTGTTCACATCGTTTGGGGCTGTGAGCGAAACTCCGGCCGGATCTCCTCATGGATGGAACCCGAATAGGCGATAAACCTGGACTAGAGACTTGAGTGTTTAGGTAGGTCGTGGTCTACACCCACATCGGCTTTCGCTTGAAGTCTGCCGAGCACATGTCGTGTGCAGACGCTAAGTGGTGGAAACATGTATGAAGAAGTACACCCCTGCAGGGTTAACATCATCTATTCGAATTGCCGTGTCCGCGGTAAAGGACTTCTGGGTTGCTTATATCAGTTCATAGACAAGTGAAAGTGGATGTTCTAAAATACGCAAGATAAGCGTGAGTGCTATGGATGGCGTTCTCGTAGGGAGACGGGAGCGGATCCATAGTGGTGTATTGATATGGTGAATATGTGGACTCGTGTGCGCCACCTCAAAAGAGTTACTTGTAGTCGTAGTTTAGGATAGCCACCGAGTCAAAGCTGGCTTGCTGCTGTTAAACCCCACCATCCCCTTTGTTGATAATGATGCATATGTAGATAGATCTGATGTAAGTCTTGCTGGGTACATTTGTACTCACGTTTTCCTATTTTATGTTTTTGCAGAGAGAGTTCAGTCTCGCTAGTAGTTCTGCATGGTCTTCGACGTTTAGCTTGTTACCTCAGCTACGATCTTGTGCCCTCGGCAGGATCTGGTAGATAGTCAGGCTTCTCAGCCTTTTTCATTTCTAGATGTCTGTACTCAGACATGTTAAGCTTCCGCATGTGCCTTGGTTTGTATGCTCTGAATGTTGGGTCATGAGACCCTTGTTTGTAATATCTCGCTCCTCGGAGCCTATTGAATAAATACTTGAGTTGTAGAGTCATTTTGTGATGCCATGTTGTATTTGCACATATCGAGCATATTGTGTGTATGTTATTGAAATGCTTGGTATGTGTGGGATCTGGCTATCTAGTTGTTTATCTTTAGTAGCCTCTCTTACCGGGAAATGTCTCCTAGTGTTTCCACTGGGCCATGGTAGCTTGCTACTGCTCCGGAACACTTAGGCTGGCCAGCATGTGTCCTTCTTCGTTCCTGTGTCTGTCCCTTCGGGGAAATGTCACGCGATGAATACCGGAGTCCTGTTAGCCCGCTACAGCCCGGTTCACCGGAGTCCTGCTAGCCCAGTGCTACAGCCTGGATTCACTCGCTGATGACCGACACGTTCGATGTTGGGTCATGGATGCTTGTCCCTGTAAGTTTGTGCCACTTTGGGTTTACGACTAGCCATGTCAGCCCGGGCTCCTTAACATATGGATGCTAGCGACACTATCATATACGTGTGCCAAAAGACGCAAACGGTTCTGGGCAAAGGTTAGGCGACACCCGTGGGAATACCGTGCGTGAGGCCGCAAAGTGATATGAGGTGTTACATGCTAGATCGATGTGGCATTGAGTGCTATTCACAACGATCGATTGGCGGGGGTCGGTAGAATGGCATACTCGGACTTGGATGATGTGGATTACCTTGTTGAAGACAATGTAATGAATGAATTTGCTTACCACCGGAAATGGAAGGGACCCATGGTAGAATGGCACATTGGCGGTGCAAGCTGGGAACAAAATGCAAATGTTGGGAATGATTCTGGTAACTGGGGAAGAACCCAACAATAGAGAGTGAATCCACTGTTTGAAAGGTCATAGCATTGCCGAGGAAACTGAGAGGAATCCCAGTTAGTGCCGATGATAACACGTAGCGCTTGTGAGTGCTCTCAAGAACTTGAGCATTTCCACAATCATCAAGGTTTTATCAACATCCGTGTCAAGGGTGCTGACAACACAACATACTACCATGATGAATAGCGATGGACGATGCAGATGCAAAGGAGGATAACACTTTCTTAGATTTCACCCTTGGCGGGGCCAAGGAAATAAAATCTGGATGATCGACCGAGAGACATTTAGCACTCGGCTTCTAATGTTCTCCTTGATGTGCTAGTGTAACCCATTCATAGATATGGTTTGATATCTAAAACATCAAGTAAAAGGTCGGACTTCGGGAACACAAAAATCCATAAGGAGTAGCTTATTGGAATAAAACCCTACGAAATCCTTATGGGGAGGTGGCCAACTTCCTTAATCAAGATATTATAATAATAGGTCTTCCGGCGGGGTGTGTTGGCCACGACATCCACTTTACCGGTTATCGCGAGACCAATATTATAGTTCTTGGGAAATGTTCCAACCATCACATCTGCCTGAGATTCAGATCCGGTTGGTGTCAGAATATTCTAGACTCATCGAGTCTAGGAAGAGAAATGAAAGTTTGCAACACAAATCGACGAGACGACGTTGCGAGATTCTTGGGGAATGAACTACGATAGCAAGCTCCAAAAACATGAGCCGGTTCTGCTACAACATGTGAACATGTTGTCCAAGACAAGCATGACCACAAAGTAGTCTTATAATAAAACACTACCGAGTTCAGGAGGGGGAACCATCATCGAGGGTACCGAAGTCCTTACATAAGTCCGGATTAGCTCTTATGAAGGAACTCCTTTTCCTTGAACAAATCAATCAGTGGCTTGGTGTGCTAGGGATACATATAGATTGAAGGTTGCAAGTCTTCAAACCACAGAATTCTTCGCACGTGTGCATGACTGATTTGGAATGATTCCAAAGAAAGCAACATTGACTTTCTCGAATCCACGGCGGCAACTTGCATCAGATGCACATGAATTAAAGGAAGTCACTACCTTCATCCAAACATATGGTTCATGAACGAAACACGAAGAAATGCTTACACAAGTTTCAAACACTAGGTTGATGTTCAACATGACTCATGGGGGGAGACGAAATGCTGCTGATGGGCTCAACAACAACTCATCGGAATTTCCAGGTAAATGGAATTCCATAAGTATGTGAACAAGTGATAGCATTGGTCAGACCCAAAAGATATAGTGGTGTAGGCTCGAGGGATCAACCACGAGTAAGACAACATTACGAATATCGTTGGTTCCGGTTTGATTTGACGATAGCCCACACTCAAATCAAAGGATTGATAAGACAATAGGTCCAGCAACTGATTACAGGGACCAATCGATGAAGATATCATCTTTCCTCAACACACACTACCCAAGAATATCCCTTTGGAACGAACTAGGTTAGGAAAGCTTTTATCTTCCAACTCTCCAAGTTGTTGTCTAGCTTAACCAACTAGCTCAGGGATATCCAACACAGATTCTTGGAGAAAGAGTGGTTCACAAGAAACCAACTTGATTACGAGCTCAATATAACAGTCAGGAAAACAACCCGGTAACACTTCCAAGAAGATATTTGGAAAGTCACGAACCACCGGTATGTTACTAAGCTCGAGAACAATCTTGCTTTCGAGGGCAAGACGACATGATCAAATGAGTGAGGACTTGAAATAATTCCTAACTCATTGGTCGAGGATTGCACCAGAAATAGGGACTAGGTAGCACAATCAGTCTTAGGGTGACGATTCAATAATCAACACACTAAGAATGAGGTTATCGTCCTTTTAACTACCAAGCAACAGAGTTGCTAGAAGTATTGATTTCACACGCCATGATTCATTTGTCGGCATTCCGGTTACAATAACACAGGAACCGAGGAATGAACAATGATGGCAAGAAGTATCACTGTACCAAGAGTTCATAGGGTGGTGTGCAATCCCTATAACATCCCGATATAAAGATGGTAATACTCCAAGATAGAGCAGAACAAAAGCTGGATTAGCAATTTGTTCTGTGGAGCACAACTTCTTTGACCCAATCCTGGATATGGAAGAGGTACTGGAGTTTCTTTCTCCTATCATTCCGCGATAGAATGGCTTGACGGACCACAAGAGTAATAGGCATCGATAAACGAACGCACGCATACTCTTGACTATCAATTGATAGACGAAGATCAGTAGACAACTAAAGAGGGACAACTCAAAGGAACAAATAACTTTCTGAGTTGTGGATGCATAGATTAGTATGTCGAACCAAGTTCAACATAATTCTTCCGGATAACCCATGCAGAAAGGTTGAGCTGGCAGAGTCACAATATAGCATGGAGAACTCATCGAGAGCACTCTTGTTGTGATTGTTCAGTTCAACGAGGAACTTCTGCCATAAGTAGTTCATGGTATTTGGAAGAAGAAGATACCTCGGACTTCAAGGACTATCGCAAAGGTTACTAATAACCTATGGGAGCTAGCAATTACTATCAACATGAAGTAAGTAGGGTGAATCTCGGGTTCAAAACCCAAGGAGAAGAATACCTACTACTAAGTGGCATCACGGGATGCTTTCGAGAATAAAAGCCAGAATCATCACACTTGGACACAAAACATGGCTAGACTACTAGATGATCCCTTGAGACACCTAGGGTCATAATAATAACTCCAACATAAAGGTCGAGGCAGTAGAGTACCTCAACTCAACAATTTGTGTGATTAACCTGGCCTAAAACACATTGAAACCAGAGGAAAAGGATTTTGCAAATGCATCGGACTCTTTGGAAACCTGGGATGACTCGGACAACATAATGGTTGTAAATGCTCATAAAAGATTTGAGACATTCACAAAAATGGTGGCATAACCACTCAGAAGCACAATATCAAGGTTTTGAGATCAACAGTTAACGTACGGAAGTAGTAGAAACTGAACTTAAGCTTAAATCCAACAATCTTACAAGTCTACGGATTAATAACACGTGATCCTGATAGAAAGAAGAGATAGCCTAGTTCTTAATCCCTGTAGAAAAGAAGAGGTTGACTCAGATCAGAAGGCCATGAGGTATAAGGAATAAAAAGAGCCTTACGTTCCATCCCACAATCAATTCCCTTATATAACTAAAGAATTTCTAGACTCAACTTCGACCAGTTTGGCTTGGTAATCCTACAGGCAGTCAAGCTCTGATACCAACCCTGTCAGGACCCCGACTCAATGCCACATCGATCTAGCATGTAACACCTCATATCACTTTGCGACCTCACGCACGGTATTCCCACGGGTGTCGCCTTACCTTTGCCTGGGACCGTTTGCGTCTTTTGGCACACGTATATGATAGTGTCGCTAGAATCCATATGATAGGGAGCCCGGGCTGACATGGCTAGTCGTAAACCCAAAGTGGCACAAACTTACAGGGACAGGCATCCATGACCCAACATCGAACGTGTCGGTCATCAGCGAGTGAATCCAGGCTGTAGCACTGGGCTAGCAGGACTCCGGTGAACCGAGCTGTAGCGGGCTAACAGGACTCCGGTATTCATCGCGTGACATTTCCCCGAAGGGACAGACACAGGAACGAAGAAGGACACATGCCGGCCAGCCTAAGTGTTCCGGAGCAGTAGCAAGCTACCATGGCTCAATGGAAGCACTAGGAGACATTTCCCGGTAAGAGAGGCTACTAAGGATAAACAACTAGATAGCTAGATCCCACACATACCAAGCATTTCAATAACATACACACAATATTCTCGATATGTGCAAATACAACATGGCATCACAACATGACTCTACGACTCAAATATTTTATTCAATAGGCTCCGAGGAGCGTGATATTACAAACATGGGTCTCATGACCCAACAATCAGAGCATACAAGTCAAAGCACGAGCGGAAGCTATCATGTCTGAGTACAGACATCTATAAATGAAAAAGGCTGAGAAGCCTGACTATCTACCAAATCCTGCCGAGGGCACAAGATCGTAGCTGAGGTAACAAGCTAAACGTCGAAGTCCACGCGGTACTACTAGCGAGACTGAAGTCTCTCTGCAAAAACATAAATTAAGCAACGTGAGTACAAATGTACCCACCAAGACTTACATCAGATCTAACTACATATGCATCATTCTCAACAAGGGGATGGTGGAGTTTAACTGCAGCAAGCCAGCTTTGACTCGGTGGCTATCCTAAACTACGACTGCAAGTAACTCTTTTGAGGTGGCGCACAC
This sequence comes from Triticum aestivum, assembly GCF_018294505.1. NCBI lineage: Eukaryota > Viridiplantae > Streptophyta > Magnoliopsida > Poales > Poaceae > Triticum > Triticum aestivum. Next base: position 71,060,726 of record NC_057810.1, on the reverse strand, counting down.
GAGTCCACATATTCACCATATCAATACACCACTATGGATCCGCTCCCGTCTCCCTACGAGAACGCCATCCATAGCACTCACACTTATCTTGCGTATTTTAGGGTATCCACTTTCACTTGTCTATGAACTGATATAAGCAACCCAGAAGTACTTTACCGCGGACACGGCTATTCGAATAGATGATGTTAACCCTGCAGGGGTGTACTTCTTCATACATGTTTCCACCACTTACCGTCTGCACACGACATGTGCTCGGCAGACTTCAAGCGAAAGCCGATGTGGGTGTAAACCACGACCTACCTAAACACTCAAGTCTCTAGTCCAGGTTTATCGCCTATTCGGGTTCCATCCATGAGGAGATCCGGCCGGAGTTTCGCTCACAGCCCCAAACGATGTGAACAGGGTTCCGTGACACCAAACGGGCGCCCGATATAACCGGCCACGTGCCTACCGCATCACAGCCCACCCCTACAGTCAGCGCTGTCCACGGCCTCCAGCATACTACAAACACCAGAAACTACTTGCAACTCCTGGACAGAGGACAAGGGTGAATAAGAAGTCGAGCGGGGTCATATTTCAGGGCCCAATGTGTGGTAGTAGCTGAATCATGGATCACAAACACAGAACTCAGTTCCTGAGGACGACTTCAATGAGACAACCCACCATGTACTCCTACATGGCCTCTCACCGATACCTTTTACCAAATCGTGTTCACACACTTAGCTCACACATAGTAGGACATGTTCACACACCTCTAATTCATCCCGGATGAATCAGACCTGACACAACTCTATGCAATAGCAGGCATGACAAACAAACATGAATGAGTAGGCACAACAGGGCTCAAACAACTCCTACTCATGCTAGTGGGTTTCATCTATTTACTGTGGAATGACAGGTCATGCAAAGGATAAAGGGGTTCAGCTACCGAAGCAAGTAACAGTTGAATCGTCGTTGTCTTAATGCAGTAAAAGAGAGCAGGGCGAGAGAGTAGGATTGTATCGGAATGAACAAGGGAGTTTTGCTTGCCTGGCACTTCTGAAGATAACATTGAGTCTTCATCAGTGTCAACGATCACATCATCGGTACAATGTCTATCGAGGGGGAACAACACCGGCAAACACAGAAGAAGCACGATCAATGCAATGCACAATATGATGCATGCTATGACATGGCAATATGAATGTGTTTTGGTCTAATGCACCTAGCTATGATTAAAATGAAGTTGGTTTGAATACATGATTCAAATTCCAACTCCATATATGGTTATTTAAATGCCCTTTATTTGTTTTGTACAAAACAGAGGACAAACATTGTTCAAACATGCATGAAAATGGTACATATGGATTCCTTGAATTTTTCTGATAATTTTTCATATATAATTTATTTCATTTGGAGTTATGGTTAATTTTCTATGAATTTTTGAAGTTTTAATCATTTTCTGAAATTCCTGAATAAAAATAAATCCAGAAAACCTATTACTGCATCAGCATGACTTCACAGTGACGTCAGCAAGTCAACGGCGTTGTCCAGGTCAAATCTGACCTATGGGACCCACATGTCAGCTGCACAGTGATTTAACAGAGTTTAATTAACTTAACTAAATTGTTGGCCGGGTTAATTAAACGGTAGGGCCCACCTGTCAGTGGCCCTAGGCCTGGGTTAGCGGGGTGGTTAGGCCCCAATGACCGGCCACGTCGGATTCGCCGGCGGATGGAAGACGGCGAGGACCCAGAGCGGCGGTGGCTCACCGGAGTTACGCCAGAGGCGACGGATCGACGCGCCAAGGGCACCAGGAGGTAGCCCGTGCCCGTGCGCATCTAGGGGGACCAACGGGAGGTGCGGGGGTGGCCGGGGTTCGCCGGAATGGAGCTCGCGGCGGCGCCGGCATTCGGGTGAACTGGGTTTCGGGGTTAGGGAGCACGACAGGAGGCAAAGAGGGGTGTTACGACCTCCTGGGGTTGCACTGAGCACGACCGCGTGCTCGGTTGCAGCACTAGGCAACGGTGGCTACGGCGGCGACATGGCCGGCGGTAAGCAAGCTCCGGCTCCGGTGGGATCGATGCTACAGGGCGCAATCGAGGCGGAGAAGAGAGAGGGGAGGCGTAGGAGCTCACAGTGAGTTCGAAGAGCAGGTCGGCGTGCTCGGGGAGATGACGGAGAGGATGAATCGGACGGCGGCATCCGGCGGCCGTGGTCGGGGAAGAAGCGCCGCGGCATCGTCTTGGGGCATCCGGGCTTCGGTGGGTCGACATAGAGGGGCTTGGGGTCCGTGCTGAGGTCGGGTACGCAGAGAGGGAGCGAGGAAGTGGCTGTGGCCGCGGTGGTTGCGAGCGACGTCGGCGGCGACTCTCGGGTGAGAGAGGGAGAGATCCAGGGAAGGGGGTGAGAGCGTGGGAGAGTGAGGGAGAGAGGCAGGGAGGTGCGTGGCGCTCGGGGGAGGCGTCCAGAGGAGGAGGAGGCAGCCAAGCAGGGAGGAGGTGGCCGGGGCGCGTGGCCGCGCCCGCCGGGCGCGTGCCCGTCCTCCTGGCAGAGGAGGAAGGCGACAGGGGGGGTAGCGGTGGCGGGCTGGGCCGCTGGAGGAGCTGGGCCAGGTGAGTGGGCGCCAGGTAAGTGGCTGGGCTTCTCTCTCCTTTTTTTTCTATTTAATTCTGTTTTCTATTTTCTGTAGTTTGTTTTGATTTGATTTAAAATATCAAATCATTTTATAGAATCCTGGAAACAATTATGGGTGCTTTCTGAATTATTTCAGTGACCCTTAACAATTTCCAACATTTATTTGAACATTTAAATTATTTATAGTATTTAAATGCCCAAGGTCAAATACAATAGGATTTAATTCAAAAATCCAGAATGGCCTAGAAATATGTGCATCATTGTTGGCAGGGGTTTTCACCTTTAACAAAATAATGAACTTTCCTAAAGGGCATTCTGGGTTTATTGAAAATATTTTTATTTTGATCCTAATTGCATTTTATTTAGTGCTAGGGTTTGTCATCCCCAGTTCAAGTTTCATGAACTTTAAACATGATGCATGACTGCCTTAATGCAACTAATGACAAACAAATTCTAGGGCTGTGACAACTCACCCCCACTAAACAAAAATCTCGTCCCGAGATTCAAGCGTAGGGTAAGGTGAAGGGGGAACGCCAACTAGCACAATCTTCACGATCCAGGTTGCACTTCAATTGAACGTTGATTCGTTCACCATCATTGTCTCGAAGTCTTGCCTTGAGAACTCCAACTATCATGACAACGAGAGGAAAGGAAAGACCCTAAAAGAATTGTTCTTCTCGAAGGTCGAACAACTCAGGATTAACCCACGGAATGAGACATAGCAACATCTCTCGAGCTGAGAGACGAAGCACACATCCATAGGAATGGAGTGAAGCAGATGACGAAGGTTCACTAGGTGGACAACAATTTCACGCTTAAGAAGGTGGTAGTTGATTGTCAACGTAGCGAGGAGTTGAGTTGCCATGATACCACAACGAGGCATCTTAGGGATGTTGACTCGTAGATATATCCCCTTAAGTGGCAAAAAGAATTACCTTTGATTCAGAGATCATTGAAACTCTTCATACCAGCCCAAGGTAATTCACAACGATCGATTGGCGGGGGTCGGTAGAATGGCATACTCGGACTTGGATGATGTGGATTACCTTGTTGAAGACAACGTAATGAATGAATTTTCTTACCACCGGAAATGGAAGGGACCCATGGTAGAATGGCACATTGGCGGTGCAAGCTGGGAACAAAATGCAAATGCTGGGAATGATTCTGGTAACTGGGGGAAGAACCCAACAATAGAGAGTGAATTCACTGTTTGAAAGGGTCATAGCATTGTCGAGGAAGCTGAGAGGAATCCGAGTTAGTGCCGATGACAACACGTAGCGCTTGTGCGTGCTCTCAAGAACTTGAGCATTTCCACAATCATCAAGATTTTACCAATATCCGTGTCAAGGATCCTGGCAACACAACTCGCTACCATGATGAATGATGATGGATGATGCAGATGCAAAGGAAGATAACACTTTCTCAGACTTCATCTTGGCGAGGCCAAGGGCAAATCTGGACGATCAACCGAGAGACATTTAGCACTCCACTTCTAGTGCTCTCCTTAATTTGCTAGCGTAATCCATTTATTGAAATGGTTTGGTAACCAGACCATCAAGTAAAAGGATCGGACTTCGGGAGCACAAAAATTCATTAGGGCAACTAGGGAGTAAATCCTACGAAATCCCTATGGGGAGGTGGCCAACTTCCTCAATCAAGATATTATAATAACAGGTCTTCCGGCGGGGTGTGTTGGCCACGACATCCACTTTACCGGTTATCGCGAGACCAATATTATAGTTCTTGGGAAATGTTCCAACCATCACATCTGCCTGAGATTCAGATCCGGTTGGTGTCAGAATATTCTAGACTCATCGAGTCTAGGAAGAGAAATGAAAGTTTGCAACACAAATCGACGAGACGACGTTGCGAGATTCTCGGGGAATGAACTACGATAGCAAGCTCCAAAAACACGAGCCGGTTCTGCTACAACATGTGAACACGATGTCCTAGACAAGCATGACCACAAAGTAGTCTTATAATAAAACACTACCGAGTTCAGGAGGGGGAACCATCATCGAGGGTATCGAAGTCCTTACATAAGTCCGGATTAGCTCATATGAAGGAACTCCTTTTCCTTGAACAAATCAATCAGTGGCTTGGTGTGCTAGAGATACATATAGATTGAAGGTTGCAAGTTTTCAAACCACAGAATTCTTCGCACGTGTGCATGACTGATTTGGAATGATTCCAAAGAAAGCAACATTGACTTTCTCGAATCCACGGCGGCAACTTGCATCAGATGCACATGAATTAAAGGAAGTCACTACCTTCATCCAAACATATTGTTCATGAACGAAACACGAAGAAATGCTTACACAAGTTTCCAACACTAGGTTGATGTTCAACATGACTCATGGGGGGAGACGAAATGCTGCTGATGGGCTCAACAACAACTCATCGGAATTTCCGGGTAAATGAATTCCATAAGTATGTGAACAAGTGATAGCATTGGTCAGACCCAAAAGATATAGTGGTGTAGGCTCGAGGGATCAACCACGAGTAAGACAACATTATGAATATCGTTGGTTCTGGTTTGATTTGACGATAGCCCACACTCAAATCAAAGGATTGATAAGACAATAGGTCCAGCAACTGATTACAGGGACCAATCGATGAAGATATCATCTTTCCTCAACACACACTACCCAAGAATATCCCTTTGGAACAAACTAGGTTAGGCAAGCTTTTATCTTCCAACTCTCCAAGTTGTTGTCTAGCTTAACCAACTAGCTCAGGGATATCCAACACAGATTCTTGGAGAAAGAGTGGTTCACAAGAAACCAACTTGATTACGAGCTCAACATAACAGTCAGGAAAACAACCCGGTAACACTTCCAAGAAGATATTTGGAAAGTCACGAACCACCGGTATGTTACTAAGCTCGAGAACAATCTTGAAATAATTCCTAACTCATTGGTCGAGGAGTGCACCAGAAATAGGGACTAGGTAGCACAATCAGTCTTAGGGTGACGATTCAATAATCAACACGCTAAGAATGAGGTTATCGTCCATTTAACTACCAAGCAACAGAGTTGCTAGCAGTATTGATTTCACACGCCATGATTCATTTGTCGGCATTCCGGTTACAATAACACAGGAACCGAGGAATGAACAATGATGGCAAGAAGTATCACTGTACCAAGAGTTCATAGGGTGGTGTGCAATCCCTATAACATCCCGATATAAATATGGTAATACTCCAAGATAGAGCAGAACAAAAGCTGGATTAGCAATTTGTTATGTGGAGCACAACTTCTTTGACCCAATCCTGGATATGGAAGAGGTACTAGAGTTTGTTTCTCCTATCATTCCGCGATAGAATGGCTTGACGGACCACAAGAGTAATAGGCATCGATAAACGAACGCACGCATACTCTTGACTATCAATTGATAGACGAAGATCAGTAGACAACTAAAGAGGGACAACTCAAAGGAACAAATAACTTTCTGAGTTGTGGATCCATAGATTAGTATGTCGAACCAAGTTCAACATAATTCTTCCGGATAACCCATGCAGAAAGGTTGAGCTGGCAGAGTCACAATATAGCATGGAGAACTCATCGAGAGCACTCTTGTTGTGATTGTTCAGTTCAACAAGGAACTTCTGCCATAAGTAGTTCATGGTATTTGGAAGAAGAAGATACCGGACTTCAAGGACTATCGTAAAGGTTACTAATAACCTATGGGAGCTAGCAATTACTATCAACATGAAGTAAGTAGGGTGAATCTCGGGTTCAAAACCCAAGGAGTAGAATACCTACTACTAAGTGGCATCACGGGATGCTTTCGAGAATAAAAGCCAGAATCATCACACAGGGACACAAAACATGGCTAGACTACTAGATGATCCCCTGAGACACCTAGGGTCATAATAATAACTCCAACATAAATGTCGAGGCAGTAGAGTACCTCAACTCAACAATTTGTGTGATTAACCTGGCCTAAAAGACATTGAAACCAGAGGAAAAGGATTTTGCAAATGCATCAGACTCTTTGGAAACCTGGGATGACTCGGACAGCATAACGACTGTCAATGCTCAGAAAAGATTTGAGACATTCACAAAAATGGTGGCATAACCACTCAGAAGCACAATATCAAGGTTTCGAGATCAACAGTTAACGTACGGAAGTAGTAGAAACTGAACTTAAGCTTAAATCCAACAATCTTACAAGTCTACGGATTAATAACACGTGATCCTGATAGAAAGAAGAGATAGCCTAGTTCTTAATCCCCGTAGAAGAGATGTCTGCCTGTAGCAACAATTACTAAAGCTCGAGAAAAATTCTTTTAGGGTCTTTCCTTTCCTCTCGTTGTCATGATAGTTGGAGTTCTCAAGGCAAGACTTCGAGACAATGATGGTGAACGAATCAACGTTCAATTGAAGTGCAACCTGGATCGTGAAGATTGTGCTAGTTGGCGTTCCCCCTTCACCTTACCCTATGCTTGAATCTCGGGACGAGATTTTTGTTTAGTGGGGGTGAGTTGTCATAGCCCTAGAATTTGTTTGTCATTAGTTGCATTAAGGCATTCATGCATCATGTTTAAAGTTCATGAAACTTGAACTGGGGATGACAAACCCTAGCACTAAATAAAATGCAATTAGGATCAAAATAAAAATATTTTCAATAAACCCAGAATGCCCTTTAGGAAAGTTCATTATTTTGTTAAAGGTGAAAACCCCTGCCAACAATGATGCACATATTTCTAGGCCATTCTGGATTTTTGAATTAAATCCTATTGTATTTGACCTTGGGCATTTAAATACTATAAATAATTTAAATGTTCAAATAAATGTTGGAAATTGTTAAGGGTCACTGAAATAATTCAGAAAGCACCCATAATTGTTTCTAGGATTTTATAAAATGATTTGATATTTTAAATCAAATCAAAACAAACTACAGAAAATAGAAAACAGAATTAAATAGAAAAAAAGGAGAGAGAAGCCCAGCCACTTACCTGGCGCCCACTCACCTGGCCCAGCTCCTCCAGCGGCCTAGCCCGCCACCGCTACCCCCCCTGTCGCCTTCCTCCTCTGCCAGGAGGACGGGCACGCGCCCGGCGCGCGGCCACGCGCCCCGGCCACCTCCTCCCTGCTTGGTTGCCTCCTCTTCCTCTGGACGCCTCCCCCGAGCGCCACGCACCTCCCTGCCTCTCTCCCTCACTCTCCCGCGCTCTCACCCCCTTCCCTGGATCTCTCCCTCTCTCACCCGAGAGTCGCCGCCGACGTCGCTCGCAACCACCGTGGCCACAGCCACTTCCTCGCTCCTTCTCTGCGTACCCGAGCTCAGCCCGGACCCCAAGCCCCTCTACGTCGACCCACCGAAGCCCGGATGCCACAAGACGATGCCGCGGTGCTTCTTCCCCGACCACGGCCGCCGGATGCCGCCGTCCGATTCATCCTCTCCGTCATCTCCCCGAGCACGCCGACCTGCTCTTCGAACTCACTGTGACCTCCTACGCCTCCCATCTCTCTTCTCCGCCTCGATTGCGCCCTGTAGCATCGATCCCACCGGAGACGGAGCTTGCTTGCCGCCGGCCATGTCGCCGCCGTAGCCACCGTTGCCTAGAGCTGCAACCGAGCACGCGGTCGTGCTCAGTGCAACCCCAGGAGGTCGTAACACCCCTCTTTGCCTCCTGTCGTGCTCCCTAACCCCGAAACCCAGTTCACCCGAACGCCGGCACCGCCGCGAGCTCCAATCCGGCGAACCCCGGCCACCCCCGCACCTCCCGTTGGTCCCCCTAGATGCGCACGGGCACGGGCTGCCTCCTGGTGCCCTTGGCGCGTCGATCCGTCGCCTCTGGCGTAACTCCGGCGAGCCACCGCCGCTCTGGGTTGTCGCCGTCGTCCAACCGCCGGCGAATCCGACGTGGCCGGTCATTAGGGCCTAACCACCCCGCTAACCCAGGCCTAGGGCCACTGACAGGTGGGCCCTACCGTTTAATTAACCCGGCCAACAATTTAGTTAAGTTAATTAAACTCTGTTAAATCACTGTGCAGCTGACATGTGGGTCCCACAGGTCAGATTTGACCTGGACAATGCCGTTGACTTGCTGACGTCACTGTGAAGTCATGCTGACGCAGTAATAGGTTTTCTGGATTTATTTTTATTCAGGAATTTCAGAAAATGATTAAAACTTCAAAAATTCATAGAAAATTAACCGTAACTCCAAATGAAATAAATTATATATGAAAAATTATAAGAAAAATTCAAGGAATCCATCTGTACCATTTTCATGCATGTTTGAACAATGTTTGTCCTCTGTTTTGGACAAAACAAATAAAGGGCATTTAAATAACCATATATGGAGTTGGAATTTGAATCATGTATTGAAACCAACTTCATTTTAATCATAGCTAGGTGCATTAGCCCAAAACACATTCATTTTGCCATGTCATGATCATGCACCATATTGTGCATTGCATTGATTGTGTTCCCTTCTGTGTTGCCGGTATTTGTCCCCTCTCGATAGACGTGATACCGATGATGTGATCGTTGACACTGGTGAAGACTCAATGCTATCTTCAGAAGTGCCAGGCAAGCAAAACCCCCTTGTTCATTCCGATACAATCCTACTCTCTCGCCCTGCTCTCTTTTACTGCATTAAGACAACAACGATTCAACTGTTACTTGCTGCGGTAGCTGAACCCCTTTATCCTTTGCATGACCTGTCATTCCACAGTAAATAGATGAAACCCACTAGCATGAGTAGGAGTTGTTTGAGCCCTGTTGTGCCTACTCATTCATGTTTGTTTGTCATGCCTGCTATTGCTTAGAGTTGTGTCAGGTCTGATTCATCCGGGATGAATCAGAGGTGTATGAACATGTCCTACTGTGTGTGAGCTAAGTGTGTGAATACGATTTGGTAAAGGTAGCGGTGAGAGGCCATGTAGGAGTACATGGTGGGCTGTCTCATTGCAGCCGTCCTCAGGAACTGAGTTCTGTGTTTGTGATCCATGACTCAGCTACTACCATACATTGGGCCCTGAAATATGACCCCGCTCGACTTCTTAATCACCCTTGTCCTCTGTCCAGGAGTTGCAAGTAGTTTCTGGTGTTTGTAGTATGCTGGAGGCCGTGGGCAGCGCTGACCGGAGGGGTGGGCTGTGATGCGGTAGGCACGTGGCCGGGTATACTGGGCGCCCGTTTGGTGTCACGGAACCCTGTTCACATCGTTTGGGGTTGTGAGCGAAACTCCGGCCGGATCTCCTCATGGATGGAACCCGAATAGGCGATAAGCCTGGACTAGAGACTTGAGTGTTTAGGTAGGTCGTGGTCTACACCCACGTCGGCTTTTGCTTGAAGTCTGCCGAGCACATGTCGTGTGCAGACGCTAAGTGGTGGAAACATGTATGAAGAAGTACACCCCTGCAGGGTTAACATCATCTATTCGAATAGCCGTGTCCGCGGTAAAGGACTTCTGGGTTGCTTATATCAGTTCATAGACAAGTGAAAGTGGGTACCCTAAAATACGCAAGATAAGCGTGAGTGCTATGGATGGCGTTCTCGTAGGGAGACGGGAGCGGATCCATAGTGGTGTATTGATATGGTGAATATGTGGACTCGTGTGCGCCACCTCAAAAGAGTTGCTTGCGGTCGTAGTTTAGGATAGCCATAGAGTCAAAGCTGGCTTGCTGCAGTTAAACCCCACCCTCCCCTTTGTTGATAATGATGCATATGTAGTTAGTTCTGATGTAAGTCTTGCTGGGTACACTTGTACTCACGTTTGCCTATTTTTATGTTTTTGCAGAGAGACTTCGGTCTCGCTAGTAGTTCCACGTGGACTTCTACGTTTAGCTTGTTACCTCAGCTACGATCTTGTGCCTCGGCAGGATTTGGTAGATAGTCAGGCTTCTCATCCTTTTCCATTTATAGATGTCTGTACCCAGACATGATAGCTTCCGCTTGTGCTTTGATTTGTATCCTCTGAATGTTGGGTCGTGAGACCCCTGTTTGTAGTATCTCGCTCCTCGGAGCCTATTGATTAAATATTTGAGTCGTAGAGTCATGTTGTGATGCCTTGTTGTATTTGCACATATCGAGCATATTGTGTGTATGTTATTGAAATGCTTGGTATGTGTGGGATCTGGCTATCTAGTTGTTTATCCTTAGTAGCCTCTCTTACCGGGAAATGTCTCCTAGTGCTTCCACTGAGCCATGGTAGCTTGCTACTGCTCCGGAACACTTAGGCTGGCCAGCATGTGTCCTTCTTCGTTCCTGTGTCTGTCCCTTCGGGGAAATGTCACGCGATGAATACCGGAGTCCTGTTAGCCCGCTACAGCCCGGTTCACCGGAGTCCTGCTAGCCCAGTGCTACAGCCTGGATTCACTCGCTGATAACCGACACGTTCGATGCTGGGTCATGGATGCTGGTCCCGGTAAGTTAGTACCACTTTGGGTTTATGACTAGCCATGTCAGCCCGGGCTCCGTATCATATGGATGCTAGCGACACTATCATATACGTGTGCCAAAAGGCGCAAACGGTCCCGGGCATCACAGCCCACCCCTCCGGTCAGCGCTGCCCACGGCCTCCAGCATACTACAAACACCAGAAACTACTTGCAACTCCTGGACAGAGGACAAGGGTGAATAAGAAGTCGAGCGGGGTCATATTTCAGGGCCCAATGTATGGTAGTAGCTGAATCATGGATCACAAACACAGAACTCAGTTCCTGAGGACGGCTTCAAAGAGACAACCCACCATGTACTCCTATATGGCCTCTCACCGATACCTTTTACCAAATCGTGTTCACACACTTAGCTCACACATAGTAGGACATGTTCACACACCTCTGATTCATTCCCGATGAATCAGACCTGACTCAACTCTAAGAAGTAGCAGGCATGACAAACAAGCATGAATGAGTAGGCACATCAGGGCTCAAACAACTCCTACTCATGCTAGTGGGTTTCATCTATTTACTATGGCAATGACAGGTCATGCAGAGGATAAAGGGGTTCAACTACCGCAGCATGTAACAGTTGAATCGGTGTTGTCCTAATGCAGTAAAAGAGAGCAGGGCGAGAGAGTAGGATTGTATCGGAATGAACAAGGGGGTTTTGCTTGCCTGGCACTTCTGAAGATAGCATTGAGTCTTCATCAGTGTCAACGATCACATCATCGGTACAACGTCTATCGAGGGGGAACAACACCGGCAAACACAGAAGAAGCACGATCAATGCAATGCACAATATGATGCATTTTATGACATGGCAATATGAATGTGTTTTGGGCTAATGCACCTAGCTATGATTAAAATGAAGTTGGTTTGAATACATGATTCAAATTCCAACTCCATATATGGTTATTTAAATGCTCTTTATTTGTTTTGTCCAAAACAGAGGACAAACATTGTTCAAACATGCATGAAAATGGTACAGATGGATTCCTTGAATTTTTTTGATAATTTTTCATATATAATTTATTTCATTTGGAGTTACGGTTAATTTTCTATGAATTTTTGAAGTTTTAATCATTTTCTAAAATTCCTGAATAAAAATAAATCCAGAAAACCTATTACTGCGTCAGCATGACTTCACAGTGACGTCAGCAAGTTAACGGCATTGTCCAGGTCAAATCTGACCTGTGGGACCCACATGTCAGCTGCACAGTGATTTTACCAGAGTTTAATTAACTTAACTAAATTGTTGGTTGGGTTAATTAAACGGTAGGGCCCACCTGTCAGTGGCCCAAGGCCTGGGTTAGCGGGGTGGTTAGGCCCTAATGACCGGCCACGTCGGATTCGCCGGCGGTTGGACGACGGCGACGACCCAGAGCGGCGGTGGCTCGCCGGAGTTACGCCAGAGGCGACGGATCGACGCACCAAGGGCACCAGGAGGTAGCCCGTGCCCGTGCGCATCTAGGGGGACCAACGGGAGGTGCGGGGGTGGCCGGGGTTCGCCGGAATGGAGCTCGCGGCGGCGCCGGCGTTCGGGTTTACTGGGTTTCGGGGTTAGGGAGCACGACAGGAGGCAAAGAGGGGTGTTACGACCTCCTGGGGTTGCACTGAGCACGACCGTGTGCTCGGTTGCAGCTCTAGGCAACGGTGGCTACGGCGGCGACATGGCCGGCGGCAAGCAAGCTCCGGCTCCGGTGGGATCGAGGCTACAGGGCGCAATCGAGGTGGAGAAGAGAGAGGGGAGGCGTAGGAGCTCACAGTGAGTTCGAAGAGCAGGTCGACGTGCTCGGGGAGATGACGGAGAGGATGAATCGGACGGCGGCATCCGGCGGCCGTGGTCGGGGAAGAAGCGCCGCGACATCGTCTTGGGGCATCCGGGCTTCGGTGGGTCGACGTAGAGGGGCTTGGGGTCCGGGCTGAGCTCGGGTACGCAGAGAGGGAGCGAGGAAGTGGCTGTGGCCGCGGTGGTTGCGAGCGTCGTCGGCGGCGACTCTCGGGTGAGAGAGGGAGAGATCCAGGGATGGGGGTGAGAGCGCGGGAGAGTGAGGGAGAGAGGCAGGGAGGTGCGTGGCACTCGGGGGAGGCGTCCAGAGGAGGAGGAGGCAGACAAGCAGGGAGGAGGTGGCCAGGGCGCGTGGCCGCGCGTGGCCGCGCGTGGCCGCGCGTGGCCGCGCGCGTGCCCGTCCTCCTGGCAGAGGAGGAAGGCGACAGGGGGGGGGTAGCGGTGGCGGCTGGGCCGCTGGAGGAGCTGGGCCAGGTGAGTCTAGAAAATGATTCTTTAGTAATTGCTAGTTGATATCAGAGCTTGGACAGGTAACCCTACGCTTGACCCTATCGACATTAGTAGAACCACTAAACTCTGTTGCTTGGTAGTTAAATGGACGATAACCTCATTCTTTGCGTGTTGATTATTGAATCGTCACCCTAAGACTGATTGTGCTACCTAGTCCCTATTTCTGGTGCACTCCTCGACCAATGAGTTAGGAATTATTTCAAGTCCTCACTCATTTGATCATGTCGTCTTGCCCTCAAAAGCAAGATTGTTCTCGAGCTTAGTAACATACCGGTGGTTCGTGACTTTCCAAATATATTCTTGGAAGTGTTACCGGGTTGTTTTCCTGACTGTTATGTTGAGCTCGTAATCAAGTTGGTCTCTTGTGAACCACTCTTTCTCCAAGAATCTGTGTTGGATATCCCTGAGCTAGTTGGTTAAGCTATACAACAACTTGGAGAGTTGGAACATAAAAGCTTGCCTAACCTAGTTCGTTCCAAAGGGATATTCTTGGGTAGTGTGTGTTGAGGAAAGATGATATCTTCATCGATTGGTCCCTGTAATCAGTTGCTGGACCTATTGTCTTATCAATCCTTTGATTTGAGTGTGGGCTATCGTCAAATCAAACCAGAACCAACGATATTCGTAATGTTGTCTTACTCGTGGTTGATCCCTCGAGCCTACACCACTATATCTTTTGGGTCTAACCAATGCTATCACTTGTTCACATACATATGGAATTCCATTTACCTGGAAATTCCGATGAGTTGTTGTTGAGCCCATCAGCAGCATTTCGTCTCCCCCCATGAGTCATGTTGAACATCAACCTAGTGTTGGAAACTTGTGTAAGCATTTCTTCGTGTTTCGTTCATGAACCATATGTTTGGATGAAGGTAGTGACTTCCTTTAATTCATGTGCATCTGATGCGAGTTGCCGCCGTGGATTCGAGAAAGTCAATGTTGCTTTCTTTGGAATCATTCCAAATCAGTCATGCACACGTGCGAAGAATTCTGTGGTTTGAAGACTTGCAACCTTCAATCTATATGTATCCCTAGCACACCAAGCCACTGATTGATTTGTTCAAGGACAAGGAGTTCCTTCATAAGAGCTAATCCGGACTTATGTAAGGACTTCGATACCCTCGATGATGGTTCCCCCTCCTGAACTCGGTAGTGTTTTATTATAAGACTACTTTGTGGTCATGCTTGTCTTGGACAACATGTTCACATGTTGTAGCAGAACCGGCTCGTGTTTTTGGAGCTTGCTATCGTAGTTCATTCCCCGAGAACCTCGCAATGTCGTCTCGTCGATTTGTGTTGCAAACTTTCATTTCTCTTCCTAGACTCGATGAGTCTAGAATATTCTGACACCAACCGGATCTGAATCTCAGGCAGATGTGATGGTTGGAACATTTCCCAAGAACTATAATATTGGTCTCGCGATAACCGGTAAAGTGGATGTCGTGGCCAACACACCCCGCCGGAAGACCTGTTATTATAATATCTTGATTAAGGAAGTTGGCCACCTCCCCATAAGGATTTCGTAGGGTTTTATTCCAATAAGCTACTCCTTATGGATTTTTGTGTTCCCGAAGTCCGACATTTTTACTTGATGTTTTAGATATCAAACCATATCTATGAATGGGTTACACTAGCACATCAAGGAGAACATTAGAAGCCGAGTGCTAAATGTCTCTCGGTCGATCATCCAGATTTTATTTCCTTGGCCCCGCCAAGGGTGAAATCTAAGAAAGTGTTATCCTCCTTTGCATCTGCATCGTCCATCGCTATTCATCATGGTAGTATGTTGTGTTGTCAGCACCCTTGACACGGATGTTGATAAAACCTTGATGATTGTGGAAATGCTCAAGTTCTTGAGAGCACGCACAAGCGCTACGTGTTATCATCGGCACTAACTGGGATTCCTCTCAGTTTCCTCGGCAATGCTATGACCTTTCAAACAGTGGATTCACTCTCTATTGTTGGGTTCTTCCCCAGTTACCAGAATCATTCCCAGCATTTGCATTTTGTTCCCAGCTTGCACCGCCAATGTGCCATTCTACCATGGGTCCCTTCCATTTCCGGTGGTAAGCAAATTCATTCATTACGTTGTCTTCAACAAGGTAATCCACATCATCCAAGTCTGAGTATGCCATTCTACCGACCCCCGCCAATCGATCGTTGTGAATTGCCTTGGGCTGGTATGAAGAGTTTCAATGATCTCTGAATCAAAGGTAATTCTTTTTGCCACTTAAGGGGATATATCTACGAGTCACCATCCCTAAGATGCCTCGTTGTGGTATCATGGCAACTCAACTCCTCGCTACGTTGACAATCAACTACCACCTTCTTAAGCGTGAAATTGTTGTCCACCTAGTGAACCTTCGTCATCTGCTTCACTCCATTCCTATGGATGTGTGCTTCGTCTCTCAGCTCGAGAGATGTTGCTATGTCTCATTCCGTGGGTTAATCCTGAGTTGTTCGACATTCGAGAAGAACAATTCTTTTAGGGTCTTTCCTTTCCTCTCGTTGTCATGATAGTTGGAGTTCTCAAGGCAAGACTTCGAGACAATGATGGTGAATGAATCAACGTTCAATTGAAGTGCAACCTGGATCGTGAAGATTGTGCTAGTTGGCGTTCCCCCTTCACCTTACCCTACGCTTGAATCTCGGGACGAGATTTTTGTTTAGTGGGGGTGAGTTGTCACAGCCCTAGAATTTGTTTGTCATTAGTTGCATTAAGGCATTCATGCATCATGTTTAAAGTTCATGAAACTTGAACTGGGGATGACAAACCCTAGCACTAAATAAAATGCAATTAGGATCAAAATAAAAATATTTTCAATAAACTCAGAATGCCCTTTAGGAAAGTTCATTATTTTGTTAAAGGTGAAAACCCCTGCCAACAATGATGCACATATTTCTAGGCCATTCTGGATTTTTGAATTAAATCCTATTGTATTTGACCTTGGGCATTTAAATACTATAAATAATTTAAATGTTCAAATAAATGTTGGAAATTGTTAAGGGTCACTGAAATAATTCAGAAAGCACCCATAATTGTTTCCAGGATTTTATAAAATGATTTGATATTTTAAATCAAATCAAAACAAACTACAGAAAATAGAAAACAGAATTAAATAGAAAAAAAAGGAGAGAGAAGCCCAGCCACTTACCTGGCGCCCACTCACCTGGCCCAGCTCCTCCAGCGGCCCAGCCCGCCACCGCTACCCCCCCCCCCTGTCGCCTTCCTCCTCTGCCAGGAGGACGGGCACGCGCCCGGCGCGCGCGGCCATCTCCTCGCTGCTTGGCTGCCTCCTCCTCCTCTGGACGCCTCCCCCGAGCGCCACGCACCTCCCTGCCTCTCTCCCTCACTCTCCCGCGCTCTCACCCCCTTCCCTGGATCTCTCCCTCTCTCACCCGAGAGTCGCCGCCGACGTCGCTCGCAACCACCGCGGCCACAGCCACTTCCTCGCTCCCTCTCTGCGTACCCGAGCTCAGCCCGGACCCCAAGCCCCTCTACGTCGACCCACCGAAGCCCGGATGCCCCAAGACGATGCCGCGGCGCTTCTTCCCCGACCACGGCCGCCGGATGCCGCCGTCCGATTCATCCCCTCCGTCATCTCCCGAGCACGCCGACCTGCTCTTCGAACTCACTGTGAGCTCCTACGCCTCCCCTCTCTCTTCTCTGCCTCGATTGCGCCCTGTAGCCTCGATCCCACCAGAGCCGGAGCTTGCTTGCCGCCGGCCATGCCGCCGCCGTAGCCACCGTTGCCTAGAGCTGCAACCGAGCACGCGGTCGTGCTCAGTGCAACCCCAGGAGGTCGTAACACCCCTCTTTGCCTCCTGTCGTGCTCCCTAACCCCGAAACCCAGTTCACCCGAATGCCAGCGCCGCCGCGAGCTCCATTCTGGCGAACCCCGGCCACCCCCGAACCTCCCGTTGGTCCCCCTAGATGCACACGGGCACGGGGTACCTCCTGGTGCCCTTGGCACGTCGATCTGTCGCCTCTGGCGTAACTCCGGCGAGCCACCGCCGCTCTGGGTCGTCGCCGTCGTCCAACCGCCGGCGAATCCGATGTGGCCGGTCATTAGGGCCTAACCACCCCGCTAACCCAGGCCTAGGGCCATTGACAGGTGGGCCCTACCGTTTAATTAACCCGGCCAACAATTTAGTTAAGTTAATTAAACTCTGTTAAATCACTGTGCTGCTAACATGTGGGTCCCACAGGTCAGATTTGACCTAGACAACGCTGTTGACTTGCTGACGTCACTGTGAAGTCATGCTGACGCAGTAATAGGTTTTCTGGATTTATTTTTATTCAGGAATTTCAGAAAATGATTAAAACTTCAAAAATTCATAGAAAATTAACCGTAACTCCAAATGAAATAAATTATATATGAAAAATTATCAGAAAAATTCAAGGAATCCATCTGTACCGTTTTCATGCATGTTTGAACAATGTTTGTCCTCTGTTTTGGACAAAACAAATAAAGGGCATTTAAATAACCATATATGGAGTTGGAATTTGAATCATGTATTCAAACCAACTTCATTTTAATAATAGCTAGGTGCATTAGCCCAAAACAGTCATATTGCCATGTCATAGCATGCATCATATTGTGCATTGCATTGATCATGCTTCTTCTGTGTTTGCCGGTGTTGTTCCCCCTCGATAGACGTTGTACCAAAGATGTGATTGTTGACACTGATGAAGACTCAATGTTATCTTCAGAAGTGCCAGGCAAGCAAAACCCCCTTGTTCATTCCGATACAACCCCCCTCTCTCGCTCCTGCTCTCTTTTACTGCATTAGGACAACACCGATTCAACTGTTACATGCTGCGGTAGTTGAACCCCTTTATCCTCTGCATGACCTGTCATTGCCACAGTAAATAGATGAAACCCACTAGCATGAGTAGGAGTTGTTTGAGCCCTGATGTGCCTACTCATTCATGCTTGTTTGTCATGCCTGCTACTGCTTAGAGTTGAGTCAGGTCCGATTCATCGGGAATGAATCAGAGGTGTGTGAACATGTCCTACTATGTGTGAGCGAAGTGTGTGAACACGATTTGGTAAAAGGTATCGGTGAGAGGCCATGTAGGAGTACATGGTGGGTTGTCTCATTGAAGCCGTCCTCAGGAACTGATTTCTGTGTTTGTGATCCATGATTCAGCTACTACCATACATTGGGCCCTGAAATATGACCCCGCTCGACTTCTTATTCACCCTTGTCCTCTGTCCAGGAGTTCCAAGTAGTTTCTGGTGTTTGTAGTATGCTGGAGGCCGTTGACAGCGCTGACCGTAGGGGTGGGCTGTGATGCGGTAGGCACGTGGCCGGGTATATCGGGCGCCCGTTTGGTGTCATGGAACCCTGTTCACATCGTTTGGGGCTGTGAGCGAAACTCCGGCCGGATCTCCTCATGGATGGAACCCGAATAGGCGATAAACCTGGACTAGAGACTTGAGTGTTTAGGTAGGTCGTGGTCTACACCCACGTCGGCTTTCGCTTGAAGTCTGCCGAGCACATGTCGTGTGCAGACGCTAAGTGGTGGAAACATGTATGAAGAAGTACACCCCTGCAGGGTTAACATCATCTATTCGAATAGCCGTGTCCGCGGTAAAGGACTTCTGGGTTGCTTATATCAGTTCATAGACAAGTGAAAGTGGATACCCTAAAATACGCAAGATAAGCGTGAGTGCTATGGATGGCGTTCTCGTAGGGAGACGGGAGCGGATCCATAGTGGTGTATTGATATGGTGAATATGTGGACTCATGTGCACCACCTCAAAAGAGTTGCTTGCGGTCGTAGTTTAGGATAGCCACAGAGTCAAAGCTGGCTTGCTGCAGTTAAACCCCACCATCCCCTTTGTTGATAATGATGCATATGTAGTTAGTTCTGATGTAAGTCTTGCTGGGTACATTTGTACTCACATTTGCCTATTTTTATGTTTTTGCAGAGAGACTTCGGTCTCGCTAGTAGTTCCACGTGGACTTCGACATTTAGCTTGTTACCTCAGCTACGATCTTGTGCCTCGGCAGGATTTGGTAGATAGTCAGGCTTCTCAGCCTTTTCCATTTATAGGTGTCTGTACCAAGACATGATAGCTTCCGCTTGTGCTTTGATTTGTATGCTCTGAATGTTGGGTCGTGAGACCCCTGTTTGTAATATCTCGCTCCTCGGAGCCTATTGATTAAATACTTGAGTTGTAGAGTCATGTTGTGATGCCATGTTGTATTTGCACATATCGAGCATATTGTGTGTATGTTATTGGAATGCTTGGTATGTGTGGGATCTGGCTATCTAGTTGTTTATCTTTAGTAGCCTCTCTTACCGGGAAATGTCTCCTAGTGTTTCCACTGAGCCATGGTAGCTTGCTACTGCTCCGGAACACTTAGGCTGGCCGGCATGTGTCCTTCTTCATTCCTGTGTCTGTCCCTTCGGGAAATGTCACACGGTGAATACCGGAGTCCTGTTAGCCCGCTACAGCCCGGTTCACCGGAGTCCTGCTAGCCCAGTGCTACAGCCTGGATTCACTCGTTGATGACCGACACGTTCGATGTTGGGTCATGGATGCCTGTCCCTGTAAGTTTGTGCCACTTTGGGTTTACGACTAGCCATGTCAGCCCGGGCTCCTTATCATATGGATGCTAGCGACACTATCATATACGTGTGCCAAAAGACGCAAACGGTCCCGGGCAAAGGTAAGGCGGCACCCGTGGGAATACCATGCGTGAGGTCGCAAAGTGATATGAGGTGTTACATGCTAGATCGATGTGGCATTGAGTCGGGGTCCTGACAACGTGTCGGTCATCAGCGAGTGAATCCAGGCTGTAGCACTGGGCTAGCAGGACTCCGGTGAACCGGGCTGTAGCGGGCTAACAGGACTCCGGTATTCACCGTGTGACATTTCCCGAAGGGACAGACACAGGAACGAAGAAGGACACATGCCGGCCAGCCTAAGTGTTCCGGAGCAGTAGCAAGCTACCATGGCTCAGTGGAAACACTAGGAGACATTTCCCGGTAAGAGAGGCTACTAAAGATAAACAACTAGATAGCCAGATCCCACACATACCAAGCATTCCAATAACATACACACAATATGCTCGATATGTGCAAATACAACATGGCATCACAACATGACTCTACAACTCAAGTATTTAATCAATAGGCTCCGAGGAGCGGGATATTACAAACAGGGGTCTCACGACCCAACATTCAGAGCATACAAATCAAAGCACAAGCGGAAGCTATCATGTCTGGGTACAGACATCTATAAATGGAAAAGGCTGAGAAGCCTGACTATCTACCAAATCCTGCCGAGGCACAAGATCGTAGCTGAGGTAACAAGCTAAATGTCGAAGTCCACATGGAACTACTAGCGAGACCGAAGTCTCTCTGCAAAAATATAAAAATAGGCAAACGTGAGTACAAATGTACCCAGCAAGACTTACATCAGAACTAACTACATATGCATCATTATCAACAAAGGGGATGGTGGGGTTTAACTGCAGCAAGCCAGCTTTGACTCTGTGGCTATCCTAAACTACGACCGCAAGCAACTCTTTTGAGGTGGCGCACACGAGTCCACATATTCACCATATCAATACACCACTATGGATCCGCTCTCGTCTCCCTACGAGAACGCCATGCATAGCACTCACGCTTATCTTGCGTATTTTAGGGTATCCACTTTCACTTGTCTATGAACTGATATAAGCAACCCAGAAGTCCTTTACCGCGGACACGGCTATTCGAATAGATGATGTTAACCCTGCAGGGGTGTACTTCTTCATACATGTTTCCACCACTTAGCGTCTGCACACGACATGTGCTCGGCAGACTTCAAGCGAAAGCCGACGTGGGTGTAGACCATGACCTACCTAAACACTCAAGTCTCTAGTCCAGGTTTATCGCCTATTCGGGTTCCATCCATGAGGAGATCCGGTCGGAGTTTCGCTCACAGCCCCAAACGATGTGAACAGGGTTCCGTGACACCAAACGGGCGCCCGGTATACCCGGCCACGTGCCTACCGCATCACAGCCCACCCCTACGGTCAGCGCTGTCCACGGCCTCCAGCATACTACAAACACCAGAAACTACTTGCAACTCCTGGACAGAGGACAAGGGTGAATAAGAAGTCGAGCGGGGTCATATTTCAGGGCCCAATGTATGGTAGTAGCTGAATCATGGATCACAAACACAAAACTCAGTTCCTGAGGACGGCTTCAATGAGACAACCCACCATGTACTCCTACATGGCCTCTCACCGATACCTTTTACCAAATCGTGTTCACACACTTAGCTCACACATAGTAGGACATGTTCACACACCTTTGATTCATTCCCGATGAATCAGACCTGACTCAACTCTAAGCAGTAGCAGACATTACAAACAAGCATGAATGAGTAGGCACATCAGGGCTCAAACAACTCCTACTCATGCTAGTGGGTTTCATCTATTTACTGTGGCAATGACAGGTCATGCCGAGGATAAAGGGGTTCAACTACCGCAGCATGTAACAGTTGAATCGGTGTTGTCCTAATGCAGTAAAAGAGAGCAGGAGCGAGAGAGGGGGATTGTATCGGAATGAACAAGGGGGTTTTGCTTGCCTGGCACTTCTGAAGATAACATTGAGTCTTCATCAGTGTCAACGATCACATCATCGGTACAACGTCTATCGAGGGGGAACAACACCGGCAAACACAAAAGAAGCACGATCAATGCAATGCCCAATATGATGCATGCTATGACATGGCAATATGAATGTGTTTTGGGCTAATGCACCTAGCTATGATTAAAATGAAGTTGGTTTGAATACATGATTCAAATTCCAACTCCATATATGGTTATTTAAATGCCCTATATTTGTTTTGTCCAAAACAGAGGACAAACATTGTTCAAACATGCATGAAAATGGTACAAATGGATTCCTTGAATTTTTCTGATAATATTTCATATATAATTTATTTCATTTGGAGTTACGGTTAATTTTCTATGAATTTTTGAAGTTTTAATCATTTTCTGAAATTCCTGAATAAAAATAAATCTAGAAAACCTATTACTGCGTCAGCATGACTTCACAGTGACGTCAGAAAGTCAACGGCGTTGTCCAGGTCAAATCTGACCTGTGGGACCCACATGTCAGTTGCATAGTGATTTAACAGAATTTAATTAACTTAACTAAATTGTTGGCCGGGTTAATTAAACGGTAGGGCCCACCTGTCAGTGGCCCTAGGCCTGGGTTAGCGGGGTGGTTAGGCCCTAATGACCGGCCACGTCGGATTCGCCGGCGGTTGGACGACGGCGACGACCCAGAGCGGCGGTGGCTCGCCGGAGTTACGCCAGAGGCGACGGATCGACGCGCCAAGGGCACCAGGAGGTAGCCCGTGCCCGTGCGCATCTAGGGGGACCAACGGGAGGTGCGGGGGTGGCCGCGGTTCGCCGGAATGGAGCTCGCGGCGGCGCCGGCGTTCGGGTGAACTGGGTTTCGGGGTTAGGGAGCACGACAGGAGGCAAAGAGGGGTGTTACGACCTCCTAGGGTTGCACTGAGCACGACCGCGTGCTCGGTTGCAGCTCTAGGCAACGGTGGCTATGGCGGCGACATGGCCGGCGGCAAGCAAGCTCCGGCTCCGGTGGGATTGAGGCTACAAGGCGCAATCGAGGCGGAGAAGAGAAAGGGGAGGCGTAGGAGCTCACAGCGAGTTCGGAGAGCAGGTCGGCGTGCTCGGGGAGATGACGGAGAGGATGAATCGGACGGCGGCATCCGGCGGCCGTGGTCGGGGAAGAAGCACCGCGGCATCGTCTTGGGGCATCCGGGCTTCGGTGGGTCGACGTAGAGGGGCTTGGGGTCCGGGCTGAGCTCGGGTACGTAGAGAGGGAGCGAGGAAGTGGCTGTGGCCGCGGTGGTTGCGAGCGACGTCGGCGGCGACTCTCGGGTGAGAGAGGGAGAGATCCAGGGAAGGGGGTGAGAGCGCGGGAGAGTGAGGGAGAGAGGCAGGGAGGTGCGTGGCGCTCGGGGGAGGCGTCCAGAGGAGGAGGAGGCAGCCAAGCAGGGAGGAGGTGGCCGGGGCGCGTGGCCGCGCGCGCCGGGCGCGTGCCCGTCCTCCTGGCAGAGGAGGAAGGCGACAGGGGGGGTAGCGGTGGCGGGCTGGGCCGCTGGAGGAGCTGGGCCAGGTGAGTGGGCGCCAGGTAAGTGGCTGGGCTTCTCTCTCCTTTTTTTTCTACTTAATTCTGTTTTCTATTTTCTGTAGTTTGTTTTGATTTGATTTAAAATATCAAATCATTTTATAAAATCCTGGAAACAATTATGGGTGCTTTCTGAATTATTTCAGTGACCCTTAACAATTTCCAACATTTATTTGAACATTTAAATTATTTATAGTATTTAAATGCCCAAGGACAAATACAATAGGATTTAATTCAAAAATCCAGAATGGCCTAGAAATATGTGCATCATTGTTGGCAGGGGTTTTCACCTTTAACGAAATAATGAACTTTCCTAAAGGGCATTCTGGGTTTATTGAAAATATTTTTATTTTGATCCTAATTGCATTTTATTTAGTGCTAGGGTTTGTCATCCCCAGTTCAAGTTTCATGAACTTTAAACATGATGCATGAATGCCTTAATGCAACTAATGAAAAACAAATTCTAGGGCTGTGACAACTCACCCCCACTAAACAAAAATCTCGTCCCGAGATTCAAGCGTAGGGTAAGGTGAAGGGGGAATGCCAACTAGCACAATCTTCACGATCCAGGTTGCACTTCAATTGAACGTTGATTCGTTCACCATCATTGTCTCGAAGTCTTGCCTTGAGAACTCCAACTATCATGACAACGAGAGGAAAGGAAAGACCCTAAAAGAATTGTTCTTCTCGAAGGTCGAACAACTCAGGATTAACCCACGGAATGAGACATAGCAACATCTCTCGAGCTGAGAGACAAAGCACACATCCATAGGAATGCAGTGAAGCAGATGACGAAGGTTCACTAGGTGGACAACAATTTCACGCTTAAGAAGGTGGTAGTTGATTGTCAACGTAGCGAGGAGTTGAGTTGCCATGATACCACAACGAGGCATCTTAGGGATGGTGACTCGTAGATATATCCCCTTAAGTGGCAAAACGAATTACCTTTGATTCAGAGATCATTGAAACTCTTCATACCAGCCCAAGGCAATTCACAACGATCGATTGGCGGGGGTCGGTAGAATGGCATACTCAGACTTGGATGATGTGGATTACCTTGTTGAAGACAACGTAATGAATGAATTTGCTTACCACCGGAAATGGAAGGGACCCATGGTAGAATGGCACATTGGCGGTGCAAGCTGGGAACAAAATGCAAATGCTGGGAATGATTCTGGTAACTGGGGAAGAACCCAACAATAGAGAGTGAATCCACTGTTTGAAAGGTCATAGTATTGCCGAGGAAACTGAGAGGAATCCCAGTTAGTGCCGATGATAACACGTAGCGCTTGTGCGTGCTCTCAAGAACTTGAGCATTTCCACAATCATCAAGGTTTTATCAACATCCGTGTCAAGGGTGCTGACAACACAACATACTACCATGATGAATAGCGATGGACGATGCAGATGCAAAGGAGGATAACACTTTCTTAGATTTCACCCTTGGCGGGGCCAAGGAAATAAAATCTGGATGATCGACCGAGAGACATTTAGCACTCGGCTTCTAATGTTCTCCTTGATGTGCTAGTGTAACCCATTCATAGATATGGTCTGATATCTAAAACATCAAGTAAAAATATCGGACTTCGGGAACACAAAAATCCATAAGGAGTAGCTTATTGGAATAAAACCCTACGAAATCCTTATGGGGAGGTGGCCAACTTCCTTAATCAAGATATTATAATAACAGGTCTTTCGGCGGGGTGTGTTGGCCACGACATCCACTTTACCGGTTATCGCGAGACCAATATTATAGTTCTTGGGAAATGTTCCAACCATCACATCTGCCTGAGATTCAGATCCGGTTGGTGTCAGAATATTCTAGACTCATCGAGTCTAGGAAGAGAAATGAAAGTTTGCAACACAAATCGACGAGACGACATTGCGAGGTTCTCGGGGAATGAACTACGATAGCAAGCTCCAAAAACACGAGCCGGTTCTGCTACAACATGTGAACATGTTGTCCAAGACAAGCATGACCACAAAGTAGTCTTATAATAAAACACTACCGAGTTCAGGAGGGGGAACCATCATCGAGGGTATCGAAGTCCTTACATAAGTCCGGATTAGCTCTTATGAAGGAACTCCTTTTCCTTGAACAAATCAATCAGTGGCTTGGTGTGCTAGGGATACATATAGATTGAAGGTTGCAAGTCTTCAAACCACAGAATTCTTCGCACGTGTGCATGACTGATTTGGAATGATTCCAAAGAAAGCAACATTGACTTTCTCGAATCCACGGCGGCAACTCGCATCAGATGCACATGAATTAAAGGAAGTCACTACCTTCATCCAAACATATGGTTCATGAACGAAACACGAAGAAATGCTTACACAAGTTTCCAACACTAGGTTGATGTTCAACATGACTCATGGGGGGAGACGAAATGCTGCTGATGGGCTCAACAACAACTCATCGGAATTTCCAGGTAAATGGAATTCCATAAGTATGTGAACAAGTGAAAGCATTGGTCAGACCCAAAAGATATAGTGGTGTAGGCTCGAGGGATCAACCACGAGTAAGACAACATTACGAATATCGTTGGTTCTGGTTTGATTTGACGATAGCCCACACTCAAATCAAAGGATTGATAAGACAATAGGTCCAGCAACTGATTACAGGGACCAATCGATGAAGATATCATCTTTCCTCAACACACACTACCCAAGAATATCCCTTTGGAACGAACTAGGTTAGGCAAGCTTTTATCTTCCAACTCTCCAAGTTGTTGTCTAGCTTAACCAACTAGCTCAGGGATATCCAACACAGATTCTTGGAGAAAGAGTGGTTCACAAGAAACCAACTTGATTACGAGCTCAACATAACAGTCAGGAAAACAACCCGGTAACACTTCCAAGAAGATATTTGGAAAGTCACGAACCACCGGTATGTTACTAAGCTCGAGAACAATCTTGCTTTTGAGGGCAAGACGACATGATCAAATGAGTGAGGACTTGAAATAATTCCTAACTCATTGGTCGAGGAGTGCACCAGAAATAGGGACTAGGTAGCACAATCAGTCTTAGGGTGCCTATTCAATAATCAACACGCTAAGAATGAGGTTATCGTCCATTTAACTACCAAGCAACAGAGTTGCTAGCAGTATTGATTTCACACGCCATGATTCATTTATCGGCATTCCGGTTACAATAACACAGGAACCGAGGAATGAACAATGATGGCAAGAAGTATCACTGTACCAAGAGTTCATAGGGTGGTGTGCAATCCCTATAACATCCCGATATAAAGATGGTAATACTCCAAGATAGAGCAGAACAAAAGCTGGATTAGCAATTTGTTCTGTGGAGCACAACTTCTTTGACCCAATCCTGGATATGGAAGAGGTACTGGAGTTTGTTTCTCGTATCATTCCGCGATAGAATGGCTTGACGGACCACAAGAGTAATAGGCATCGATAAACGAACGCACGCATACTCTTGACTATCAATTGATAGACGAAGATCAGTAGACAACTAAAGAGGGACAACTCAAAGGAACAAATAACTTTCTGAGTTGTGGATCCATAGATTAGTATGTCGAACCAAGTTCAACATAATTCTTCCGGATAACCCATGCAGAAAGGTTGAGCTGGCAGAGTCACAATATAGCATGGAGAACTCATCGAGAGCACTCTTGTTGTGATTGTTTAGTTCAACGAGGAACTTCTGCCATAAGTAGTTCATGGTATTTGGAAGAAGAAGATACCTCGGACTTCAAGGACTATCGCAAAGGTTACTAATAACCTATGGGAGCT
Source organism: Triticum aestivum (assembly GCF_018294505.1). Taxonomy (NCBI): domain Eukaryota; kingdom Viridiplantae; phylum Streptophyta; class Magnoliopsida; order Poales; family Poaceae; genus Triticum; species Triticum aestivum. The sequence continues at coordinate 71,033,489 of NC_057810.1, read as the reverse complement.
AGCAATTACTATCAACATGAAGTAAGTAGGGTGAATATCGGGTTCAAAACCCAAGGAATAGAATACCTACTACTAAGTGGCATCACGGGATGCTTTCGAGAATAAAAGCCAGAATCATCACACTGGGACACAAAACATGGCTAGACTACTAGATGATCCCCTGAGACACCTAGGGTCATAATAATAACTCCAACAAAAAGGTCGAGGAAGTAGAGTACCTCAACTCAACAATTTGTGTGATTAACCTGGCCTAAAAGACATTGAAACCAGAGGAAAAGGATTTTGCAAATGCATCAGACTCTTTGGAAACCTGGGATGACTCGGACAGCATAACGGCTGTAAATGCTCAGAAAAGATTTGAGACATTCACAAAAATGGTGGCATAACCACTCAGAAGCACAATATCAAGGTTTCGAGATCAACAGTTAATGTACGGAAGTAGTAGAAACTGAACTTAAGCTTAAATCCAACAGTCTTACAAGTCTACGGATTAATAACACGTGATCCTGATAGAAAGAAGAGATAGCCTAGTTCTTAATCCCCGTAGAAGAGAAGAGGTTGACTCAGATCAGAAGGACATGAGGTATAAGGAATAAAAAGAGCCTTGCGTTCCATCCCACAATCAATTCCCTTATATAACTAAAGAATTTCTAGACTCAACTTCGACCAGTTTGGCTTGGTAATCCTACAGGCAGTCAAGCTCTGATACCAACGCTGTCAGGACCCCGACTCAATGCCACATCGATCTAGCATGTAACACCTCATATCACTTTGCGACCTCACGCACGGTATTCCCACGGGTGTCGCCTTACCTTTGCCCGGGACCGTTTGCGTCTTTTGGCACACGTATATGATAGTGTCGCTAGCATCCATATGATAAGGAGCCCGGGCTGACATGGCTAGTCGTAAACCCAAAGTGGCACAAACTTACAGGGATAGGCATCCATGACCCAACATCGAACGTGTCGGTCATCAGCGAGTGAATCCAGGCTATAGCACTGGGCTAGCAGGACTCTGGTGAACCGGGCTGTAGCGGGCTAACAGGACTCCGGTATTCACCGTGTGACATTTCCCGAAGGGACAGACACAGGAACGAAGAAGGACACATGCCGGCTAGCCTAAGTGTTCCGGAGCAGTAGCAAGCTACCATGGCTCAGTGGAAACACTAGGAGACATTTCCCGGTAAGAGAGGATACTAAAGATAAACAACTAGATAGCCAGATCCCACACATACCAAGCATTCCAATAACATACACACAATATGCTCGATATGTGCAAATACAACATGGCATCACAACATGACTCTACAACTCAAGTATTTAATCAATAGGCTCCGAGGAGCGAGATATTACAAACAGGGGTCTCACGACCCAACATTCAGAGCATACAAATCAAAGCACAAGCGGAAGCTATCATGTCTGGGTACAGACATCTATAAATGGAAAAGGCTGAGAAGCCTGACTATCTACCAAATCCTGCCGAGGCACAAGATCGTAGCTGAGGTAACAAGCTAAACGTCGAAGTCCACGTGGAACTACTAGCGAGACCGAAGTCTCTCTGCAAAAACATAAAAATAGGCAAACGTGAGTACAAATGTACCCAGCAAGACTTACATCAGAACTAACTACATATGCATCATTATCAACAAAGGGGATGGTGGGGTTTAACTGCAGCAAGCCAGCTTTGACTCTGTGGCTATCCTAAACTACGACCGCAAGCAACTCTTTTGAGGTGGCGCACACGAGTCCACATATTCACAATACCAATACACCACTATGGATCCGCTCCCGTCTCCCTACGAGAATGCCATCCATAGCACTCACGCTTATCTTGCGTATTTTAGGGTATCCACTTTCATTTGTCTATGAACTGATATAAGCAACCCAGAAGTCCTTTACCGCGGACACGGCTATTCGAATAGATGATGTTAACCCTGCAGGGGTGTACTTCTTCATACATGTTTCCACCACTTAGCGTCTGCACACGACATGTGCTCGGCAGACTTCAAGCGAAAGCCAACGTGGGTGTAGACCACGACCTACCTAAACACTCAAGTCTCTAGTCCAGGTTTATCGCCTATTCGGGTTCCATCCATGAGGAGATCCGGCCGGAGTTTCGCGCACAGCCCCAAATGATGTGAACAGGGTTCCATGACACCAAACGGGCGCCCGGTATACCCGACCACGTGCCTACCGCATCACAGCCCACCCCTACGGTCAGCGCTGTCCACGGCCTCCAGCATACTACAAACACCAGAAACTACTTGCAACTCCTGGACAGAGGACAAGGGTGAATAAGAAGTCGAGCGGGGTCATATTTCAGGGCCCAATGTATGGTAGTAGCTGAATCATGGATCACAAACACAGAACTCAGTTCCTGAGGACGGCTTCAATGAGACAACCCACCATGTACTCCTACATGGCCTCTCACCGATACCTTTTACCAAATCGTGTTCACACACTTAGCTCACACATAGTAGGACATGTTCACACACCTCTGATTCATTGCCTATGAATCAGACCTGACTCAACTCTAAGCAGTATCAGGCATGACAAAGAAGCATGAATGAGTAGGCACGTCAGGGCTCAAACAACTCCTACTCATGCTAGTGGGTTTCATCTATTTACTGTGGCAATGACAGGTCGTGCAGAGGATAAAGGGGTTCAACTACCGCAGCATTTAACAGTTGAATCGGTGTTGTCCTAATGCAGTAAAAGAGAGCAGGAGCGAGAGAGGGGGATTGTATCGGAATGAACAAGGGGGTGTTGCTTGCCTGGCACTTCTGAAGATAACATTGAGTCTTCATCAGTGTCAATGATCACATCATCGGTACAACGTCTATCGAGGGGGAACAACACCGGCAAACACAGAAGAAGCACGATCAATGCAATGCACAATATGATGCATGCTATGACATGGCAATATGAATGTGTTTTGGGCTAATGCACCTAGCTATGATTAAAATGAAGTTGGTTTGAATACATGATTCAAATTCCAACTCCATATATGGTTATTTAAATGCCCTTTATTTGTTTTGTCCAAAACAGAGGACAAACATTGTTCAAACATGCATGAAAATGGTACAGGTGGATTCCTTGAATTTTTCTGATAATTTTTCATATATAATTTATTTCATTTGGAGTTACGGTTAATTTTCTATGAATTTTTGAAGTTTTAATCATTTTCTGAAATTCCTGAATAAAAATAAATCCAGAAAACCTATTACTGCGTCAGCATGACTTCACAGTGACGTCAGCAAGTCAACGGCGTTGTCCAGGTCAAATCTGACCTGTGGGACCCACATGTCAGCTGCACAGTGATTTAATAGAGTTTAATTAACTTAACTAAATTGTTGGCCGGGTTAATTAAACGGTAGGTCCCACCTGTCAGTGGCCCTAGGCCTGGGTTAGCGGGGTGGTTAGGCCCTAATGACCGGCCACGTCGGATTCGCCGGCGGTTGGATGACAGTGACGACCCATAGCGGCGGTGGCTCGCCGGAGTTACGCCAGAGGCGACGGATCGACGCGCCAAGGGCACCAGGAGGTAGCCCGTGCCCGTGCGCATCTAGGGGGTCCAACGGGAGGTGCGGGGGTGGCCGGGGTTCGCCGGAATGGAGCTCACGGCGGCGCCGACGTTCGGGTGAATTGGGTTTCGGGGTTAGGGAGCACGACAGGAGGCAAAGAGGGGTGTTACGACCTCCTGGGGTTGCACTGAGCACGACCGCGTGCTCGGTTGCAGCTCTAGGCAACGGTGGCTATGGCGGCGACATGGCCGGCGGCAAGCAAGCTCCGGCTCCGGTGGGATCGAGGCTACAGGGTGCAATCGAGGCGGAGAAGAGAGAGGGGAGGCGTAGGAGCTCACAGTGAGTTTGAAGAGCAGGTCGGCGTGCTCGGGGAGATGACGGAGAGGATGAATCGGACGGCGGCATCCGGCGGCCGTGGTCGGGGAAGAAGCGCCGCGGCATCGTCTTGGGGCATCCGGGCTTCGGTGGGTCGACGTAGAGGGGCTTGGGGTCCGGGCTGAGCTCGGGTACGCAGAGAGGGAGCGAGGAAGTGGCTGTGGCCGCGGTGGTTGCGAGCGACGTCGGCGGCGACTCTCGGGTGAGAGAGGGAGAGATCCAGGGAAGGGGGTGAGAGCGTGGGAGAGTGAGGGAGAGAGGCAGGGAGGTGCGTGGCGCTCGGGGGAGGCGTCTAGAGGAGGAGGAGGCAGCCAAGCAGGGAGGAGGTGGCCGGGGCGCGTGGCCGCGCGCGCCGGGCGCGTGCCCGTCCTCCTGGCAGAGGAGGAAGGCGACAGGGGGGGTAGCGGTGGCGGGCTGGGCCGCTGGAGGAGCTGGGCCAGGTGAGTGGGCGCCAGGTAAGTGGCTGGGCTTCTCTCTCCTTTTTTTTCTATTTAATGTTGTTTTCTATTTTCTGTAGTTTGTTTTGATTTGATTTAAAATATCAAATCATTTTATAGAATCCTGGAAACAATTATGGGTGCTTTCTGAATTATTTCAGTGACCCTTAACAATTTCCAACATTTATTTGACATTTAAATTATTTATAGTATTTAAATGCCCAAGGTCAAATACAATAGGATTTAATTCAAAAATCCAGAATGGCCTAGAAATATGTGCATCATTGTTGGCAGGGGTTTTCACCTTTAACAAAATAATGAACTTTCCTAAAGGGCATTCTGGGTTTATTGAAAATATTTTTATTTTGATCCTAATTGCATTTTATTTAGTGCTAGGGTTTGTCATCCCCAGTTCAAGTTTCATGAACTTTAAACATGATGCATGAATGCCTTAATGCAACTAATGACAAACAAATTCTAGGGCTGTGACAACTCACCCCCACTAAACAAAAATCTCGTCCCGAGATTCAAGCGTAGGGTAAGGTGAAGTGGGAACGCCAACTAGCACAATCTTCACGATCCAGGTTGCACTTCAATTGAACGTTGATTCGTTCACCATCATTGTCTCGAAGTCTTGCCTTGAGAACTCCAACTATCATGACAACGAGAGGAAAGGAAAGACCCTAAAAGAATTGTTCTTCTCGAAGGTCTAACAACTCAGGATTAACCCACGGAATGAGACATAGCAACATCTCTCGAGCTGAGAGATGAAGCACACATCCATAGGAATGGAGTGAAGCAGATGACGAAGGTTCACTAGGTGGACAACAATTTCACGCTTAATAAGGTGGTAGTTGATTGTCAACGTAGCGAGGAGTTGAGTTGCCATGATACCACAACGAGGCATCTTAGGGATGGTGACTCGTAGACATATCCCCTTAAGTGGCAAAAAGAATTACCTTTGATTCAGAGATCATTGAAACTCTTCATACCAGCCCAAGGCAATTCACAACGATCGATTGGCGGGGGTCGGTAGAATGGCATACTCGGACTTGGATGATGTGGATTACCTTGTTGAAGACAACGTAATGAATGAATTTGCTTACCACCGGAAATGGAAGGGACCCATGGTAGAATGGCACATTGGCGGTGCAAGCTGGGAACAAAATGCAAATGCTGGGAATGATTCTGGTAACTGGGGAAGAACCCAACAATAGAGAGTGAATCCACTGTTTGAAAGGTCATAGCATTGCCGAGGAAACTGAGAGGAATCCCAGTTAGTGCCGATGATAACACGTAGCGCTTGTGCGTGCTCTCAAGAACTTGAGCATTTCCACAATCATCAAGGTTTTATCAACATCCGTGTCAAGGGTGCTGACAACACAACATACTACCATGATGAATAGCGATGGACAATGCAGATGCAAAGGAGGATAACACTTTCTTAGATTTCACCCTTGGCGGGGCCAAGGAAATAAAATCTGGATGATCGACCGAGAGACATTTAGCACTCGGCTTCTAATGTTCTCCTTGATGTGCTAGTGTAACCCATTCATAGATATGGTTTGATATCTAAAACATGAAGTAAAAAGGTCGGACTTCGGGAACACAAAAATCCATAAGGAGTAGCTTATTGGAATAAAACCCTACGAAATCCTTATGGGGAGGTGGCCAACATCCTTAATCAAGATATTATAATAACAGGTCTTCCGGCGGGGTGTGTTGGCCACGACATCCACTTTACCGGTTATCGCGAGACCAATATTATAGTTCTTGGGAAATGTTCCAACCATCACATCTGCCTGAGATTCAGATCCGGTTGGTGTCAGAATATTCTAGACTCATCGAGTATAGGAAGAGAAATGAAAGTTTGCAACACAAATTGACGAGACGACGTTGCGAGATTCTCGGGGAATGAACTACGATAGCAAGCTCCAAAAACACGAGCCGGTTCTGCTACAACATGTGAACATGTTGTCCAATACAAGCATGACCACAAAGTAGTCTTATAATAACACACTACCGAGTTCAGGAGGGGGAACCATCATCGAGGGTATCGAAGTCCTTACATAAGTCCGGATTAGCTCTTATGAAGGAACTACTTTTCCTTGAACAAATCAATTAGTGGCTTGGTGTGCTAGGGATACATATAGATTGAAGGTTGCAAGTCTTCAAACCACAGAATTCTTCGCACGTGTGCATGACTGATTTGGAATGATTCCAAAGAAAGCAACATTGACTTTCTCGAATCCACGGCGGCAACTTGCATCAGATGCACATGAATTAAAGGAAGTCACTACCTTCATCCAAAGATATGGTTCATGAACGAAACACGAAGAAATGCTTACACAAGTTTCCAACACTAGGTTGATGTTCAACATGACTCATGGGGGGAGACGAAATGCTGCTGATGGGCTCAACAACAACTCATCGGAATTTCCTGGTAAATGGAATTCCATAAGTGTGTGAACAAGTGATAGCATTGGTCAGACCCAAAAGATATAGTGGTGTAGGCTCGAGGGATCAACCACGAGTAAGACAACATTACGAATATCGTTGGTTCTGGTTTGATTTGATGATAGCCCACACTCAAATCAAAGGATTGATAAGACAATAGGTCCAGCAACTGATTACAGGGACCAATCGATGAAGATATCATCTTTCCTCAACACACACTACCCAAGAATATCCCTTTGGAACGAAATAGGTTAGGCAAGCTTTTATCTTCCAACTCTCCAAGTTGTTGTCTAGCTTAACCAACTAGCTCAGGGATATCCAACACAGATTCTTGGAGAAAGAGTGGTTCACAAGAAACCAACTTGATTACGAGCTCAACATAACAGTCAGGAAAACAACCCGGTAACACTTCCAAGAAGATATTTGGAAAGTCACGAACCACCGGTATGTTACTAAGCTCGAGAACAATCTTGCTTTTGAGGGCAAGACGACATGATCAAATGAGTGAGGACTTGAAATAATTCCTAACTCATTGGTCGAGGAGTGCACCAGAAATAGGGACTAGGTAGCACAATCAGTCTTAGGGTGACGATTCAATAATCAACACGCTAAGAATGAGGTTATCGTCCATTTAACTACCAAGCAACAGAGTTGCTAGCAGTATTGATTTCACACGCCATGATTCATTTGTCGGCATTCCGGTTACAATAACACAGGAACCGAGGAATGAACAATGATGGCAAGAAGTATCACTGTACCAAGAGTTCATAGGGTGGTGTGCAATCCCTATAACATCCCGATATAAAGATGGTAATACTCCAAGATAGAGCAGAACAAAAGCTGGATTAGCAATTTGTAATGTGGAGCACAACTTCTTTGACCCAATCCTGGATATGGAAGAGGTACTGGAGTTTGTTTCTCCTATCATTCCGCGATAGAATGGCTTGACGGACCACAAGAATAATAGGCATCGATAAACGAACGCACGCATACTCTTGACTATCAATTGATAGACGAAGATCAGTAGACAACTAAAGAGGGACAACTCAAAGGAACAAATAACTTTCTGAGTTGTGGATGCATAGATTAGTATGTCGAACCAAGTTCAACATAATTCTTCCGGATGACCCATGCAGAAAGGTTGAGCTGGCAGAGTCACAATATAGCATGGAGAACTCATCGAGAGCACTCTTGTTGTGATTGTTCAGTTCAACGAGGAACTTTTGCCATAAGTAGTTCATGGTATTTGGAAGAAGAAGATACCTCGGACTTCAAGGACTATCGCAAAGGTTACTAATAACCTATGGGAGCTAGCAATTACTATCAACATGAAGTAAGTAGGGTGAATCTCGGGTTCAAACCCCAAGGAGTAGAATACCTACTACTAAGTGGCATCACGGGATGCTTTCGAGAATAAAAGCCAGAATCATCACACTGGGACACAAAACATGGCTAGACTACTAGATGATCCCCTGAGACACCTAGGGTCATAATAATAACTCCAACATAAAGGTCGAGGCAGTAGAGTACCTCAACTCAACAATTTGTGTGATTAAACTGGCCTAAAAGACATTGAAACCAGAGGAAAAGGATTTTGCAAATGCATCAGACTCTTTGGAAACCTGGGATGACTCGGACAGCATAACGGCTATAAATGCTCAGAAAAGATTTGAGACATTCACAAAAATGGTGGCATAACCACTCAGAAGCACAATATCAAGGTTTCGAGATCAACATATAACATACGGAAGTAGTAGAAACTGAACTTAAGCTTAAATCCAACAATCTTACAAGTCTACGGATTAATAACACGTGATCCTGATAGAAAGAAGAGATAGCCTAGTTCTTAATCCCTGTAGAAGAGAAGAGGTTGACTCAGATCAGAAGGCCATGAGGTATAAGGAATAAAAAGAGCCTTACGTTCCATCCCACAATCAATTCCCTTATATAACTAAAGAATTTCTAGACTCAACTTCGACCAGTTTGGCTTGGTAATCCTACAGGTAGTCATGCTCTGGTACCAACACTGTCAGGACCCCGACTCAATGCCACATCGATCTAGCATGTAACACCTCATATCACTTTGCGACCTCACGCACGGTATTCCCACGGGTGTCGCCTTACCTTTGCCCGGGACCGTTTGCGTCTTTTGGCACACGTATATGATAGTGTCGCTAGCATCCATATGATAAGGAGCCCGGGCTGACATGGCTAGTCGTAAACCCAAAGTGGTACTAACTTACCGGGACAGGCATCCATGACCCAGCATCGAACGTGTTGGTCATCAGCGAGTGAATCCAGGCTGTAGCACTGGGCTAGCAGGACTCCGGTGAACCGGGCTGTAGCGGGCTAACAGGACTCCAGTATTCATCGCGTGACATTTCCCCGAAGGGACAGACACAGGAATGAAGAAGGACACATGCCTGTAGGATTACCAAGCCAAACTGGTCAAAGTTGAGTCTAGAAATGCTTTAGTTATATAAGGGAATTGATTGTGGGATGGAACGTAAGGCTCTTTTTACTCCTTATACCTTATGCCCTTCTGATCTGAGTCATCTTATCTTTCCTACGGGGTTAAGGAACCAGGCTTATTCTTCTTTCTATTAGGATCACGTGTTAGTAATCCGTAGATTTATAAGATTGTTGGATTTAAGCTTGAGTTCAGTTCCTACGACTTCCGTATGTTAATTATTGATCTCGAGACCTTGATATTGTGCTTCTGAGTGGTTACGCCACCATTTTTGTGAATGTCTCAAATCTTTTCTGAGCATTCACAGCCGTTATGCTGTCCGAGTCATCCCAGGTTTCTAAATAGTCTGATGCATTTGCAAAATCCTTTCCCTCTGGTTTCGATGTTCCTTTATGCCAGCTCAATCACACTAATTGTTGAGTTGAGGTAATATATTGCCTTGACATTTATGTTGGAGTTATTATTATGACCCTAGGTGTTTTAGGGAGTCACCTAGTAATCTAGCAATTTTTTGTGTTCCCAGTGTGAAGATTCTGGCCATCATTCTCGAAAGCATCCCGTGGTGCTACTTAGTAGTAGGCATTCTACTCCTGGATTCTGAACCCGAGATTCACTCTACTTACTTCATGTTGATAGGGTTTGCTAGTTCCTTTAGGATATTAGTAACCTTTGCGATAGTCCTCGAGGTTCGTGGTACATCCTTCTTCCAATTACCATGAACCATTCTTGGCAGGAGTTCTTCTGAACCAAGAGATGACAACAAGAGTGCTCTCGATGGGTTCTCCATGCTATATTGTGACTCTGCCAGCTCAACCTTTCTGCATGGGTTATCCGGAAGAATTATGTTGAACTTGGTTCGACATACTAATCTATGCATCCACAACTCAGAAGGTTATATGTTCATTTGAGTTGTCCCTCTTTAGTTGTCTACTGACCTTCGTCTATCAATTGATAGTCAAGAGTATGTGTGCGTTCGTTCATCGATGCCTATTATTCTTGTGGTCCGTCAAGCCATTCTATCGCGGAATGACTAGGAGAAACAAACTCCAGTACCTCTTCCCTATCCAGGATCGGGTCAAAGAAGTTGTGCTCCGCAGATAAAATTGCTAATCCAGCTTTTGTTCTGCTCTACCTTGGAGTATTACATATGTTATATCGAGATTGTTATAGGAATTGCACACCATCCTATGAACTCTTGGTACAGTGATACTTCTTGCCATCATTGTTCATTCCTCGGTTCCTGTGATATTGTAACCGGAATCCCAACAAATGAATCATGGCGTGTGAAATCAATATTGCTAGCAACTCTGTTGCTTGGTAGTTAAATGGACGATAACCTCATTCTTAGCGTGTTGATTATTGAATCGTCACCCTAAGATTGATTGTGCTACCTAGTCCCTATTTCTGGTGCACTCCTCGACCAATGAGTTAGGAATTATTTCAAGTCCTCACTCATTTGATCATGTCGTCTTGCCCTCAAAAGCAAGATTGTTCTCGAGCGTAGTAACATACCAGTGGTTCGTGATTTTCTGAAGATCTTCTTGGAAGTGTTACCGGGTTGTTTCCTGACTGTTATGTTGAGCTCGTGATCAAGTTGGTTTCTTGTGAACCACCCTCTCTCCAAGATCGGTGTTAGATATCCCTGAGCTAGTTGGTTAAGCTAGACAACAACTTGGAGAGTTGGAAGATAAAAGCTTTCCTGACTTAGTTCGTTCCAAAGGGGTATTCTTGTGTAGTGTGTGTTGAAGAAAGATGATATCTTCATCGATTGGTCCCTGTGATCAGTTGTTGGACCTATTGTCTTATCAATCCTTTGATTTGAGTGTGGGCCATCGTCAAGTCAAATTAGTACCAACTATGCTCGTAATGTTGTCTTACTCGTGGTTGATCCCTCGAGCATACACCATTATATCTTTTGGGTCTGACCAATGCTATCACTTGTTCACATAATTATGGAATTCCATTTACATGGAAATCTCGATGAGTTGTTGTTGAGCCCATCAGCAGCATTTTGTCTCTCCCATGAGTCATGTTGAACATCAACCTAGTGTTGGAAACTTGTGTAAGCATTTCTTTGTGTTTCGTTCATGAAGCATATGTTTGAGTGAAGGTAGTGACTTCCTTTAATTCATGTGCATCTGATGCAAGTTGCCGCCGTGGATTCGAGAAAGTCAATGTTGCTTTCTTTGGAATCATTCCAAATCAGTAATGCACACGTGCGAAGAATTCTGTGGTTTGAAGACTTGCAACCTTCAATCTATGTGTATCCCTAGCACACCAAGCCACTGATTGATTTGTTCAAGGAGAAGGAGTTCCTTCATAAGAGCTAATCCGGACTTATGTAAGGACTTCGATACCCTCGTTGATGGTTCCCAACCTGAACTCGGTAGTGTTTTATTGTAAGACTACCACGTGGTCATGCTTGTCTAGGACATCGTGTTCACACGTGTGTAGCAGAACCAGCTCATGTTTTGGAGTTTGCTATCGTAGTTCATTTCCCGAGAATCTCGCAACGTTATCTCGTCAAATTGTGTTACAAACTTTCATTTATCTTCCTAGACTCGATGAGTCTGGAATATCCTGACACCAACCAGATCTGAATCTCAGGCAGATATGATGGTTTGGAACATTTCCCAAGAACTATAATATCGGTCCTTCGAAAACCGGTAAAGTGGATGTCGTGGCCAACACACCCAGCCGGAAGACCTGTTATTATAATATCTTGATTGAGGAAGTTGGCCACCTCCCCATAGGGATTTCGTAGGATTTACTCCCTAGTTGCCCCTATGGATTTTTGTGCTCCCGAAGTCCGATCCTTTTACTTGATGGTCTGGTTACCAAACCATTTCAATAAATGGATTACGCTAGCACATTAAGGAGAGCATTAGAAGTGGAGTGCTAAATGTCTCTCGGTTGATCATCCAGATTTTCCCTTGGCCTCGCCAAGATGAAGTCTGAGAAAGTGTTATCTTCCTTTGCATTTGCATCATCCATCATCATTCATCATGGTAGCGAGTTGTGTTGCCAGGATCCTTGACACGGATATTGGTAAAATCTTGATGATTGTGGAAATGCTCAAGTTCTTGAGAGCACGCACAAGCGCTACGTGTTGTCATCGGCACTAACTCGGATTCCTCTCAGCTTCCTCGACAATGCTATGACCCTTTCAAACAGTGAATTCACTCTCTATTGTTGGGTTCTTCCCCCAGTTACCAGAATCATTCCCAGCATTTGCATTTTGTTCCCAGCTTGCACCGCCAATGTGCCATTCTACCACGGGTCCCTTCCATTTCCGGTGGTAAGCAAATTCATTCATTACGTTGTCTTCAACAAGGTAATCCACATCATCCAAGTCCGAGTATGCCATTCTACCGACCCCCGCCAATCGATCATTGTGAATTGCCTTGGGCTGGTATGAAGAGTTTCAGTGATCTCTGAATCAAAGGTAATTCTTTTTGCCACTTAAGGGGATATATCTACGAGTCACCATCCCTAAGATGCCTCGTTGTGGTATCATGGCAACTCAACTCCTCGCTACGTTGACAATCAACGACCACCTTCTTAAGCGTGAAATTGTTGTCCACCTAGTGAACCTTCGTCATCTGCTTCACTCCATTCCTATGGATGTGTGCTTCGTCTCTCAGCTCGAGAGATGTTGCTATGTCTCATTCCGTGGGTTAATCCTGAGTTGTTCGACCTTCGAGAAGAACAATTCTTTTAGGGTCTTTCCTTTCCTCTCGTTGTCATGATAGTTGGAGTTCTCAAGGCAAGACTTCGAGACAATGATGGTGAACGAATCAACGTTCAATTGAAGTGCAACCTGGATCGTGAAGATTGTGCTAGTTGGCGTTCCCCCTTCACCTTACCCTACGCTTGAATCTCGGGACGAGATTTTTGTTTAGTGGGGGTGAGTTGTCACAGCCCTAGAATTTGTTTGTCATTAGTTGCATTAAGGCATTCATGCATCATGTTTAAAGTTCATGAAACTTGAACTGGGGATGACAAACCCTAGCACTAAATAAAATGCAATTAGGATCAAAATAAAAATATTTTCAATAAACCCAGAATGCCCTTTAGGAAAGTTCATTATTTTTTTAAAGGTGAAAACCCCTGCCAACAAGGATGCACATATTTCTAGGCCATTCTGGATTTTTGAATTAAATCCTATTGTATTTGACCTTGGGCATTTAAATACTATAAATAATTTAAATGTTCAAATAAATGTTGGAAATTGTTATGGGTCACTGAAATAATTCAGAAAGCACCCATAATTGTTTCCAGGATTTTATAAAATGATTTGATACTTTAAATCAAATCAAAACAAACTACAGAAAATAGAAAACAGAATTAAATAGAAAAAAAGGAGAGAGAAGCCCAGCCACTTACCTGGCGCCCACTCACCTGGCCCAGCTCCTCCAGCGGCCCAGCCCGCCACCGCTACCCCCCCTGTCGCCTTCCTCCTCTGCCAGGAGGACGGGCACGCGCCCGGCGCGCGCGGCCACGCGCCCCAGCCACCTCCTCCCTGCTTGGCTGCCTCCTCCACCTCTAGACGCCTCCCCCGAGCGCCACGCACCTCCCTGCCTCTCTCCCTCACTCTCCCGCGCTCTCACCCCCTTCCCTGGATCTCTCCCTCTCTCACCCGAGAGTCGCCGCCGACGTCGCTCGCAACCACCGCGGCCACAGCCACTTCCTCGCTCCCTCTCTGCGTACCCGAGCTCAGCCTGGACCCCAAGCCCCTCTACGTCGACCCACCGAAGCCCAGATGCCCCAAGACGATGCCGCGACGCTTCTTCCCCGACCACGGCCGCCGGATGCCGCCGTCCGATTCATCCTCTCCGTCATCTCCCCGAGCACGCCGACATGCTCTTCGAACTCACTGTGAGCTCCTACGCCTCCCCTCTCTCTTCTCCGCCTCGATTGCGCCCTGTAGCCTCGATCCCACCGGAGCTGGAGCTTGCTTGCCGCCGGCCATGTCACCGCCGTAGCCACCGTTGCCTAGAGCTGCAACCGAGCACGCGGTCGTGCTCAGTGCAACCCCAGGAGGTCGTAACACCCCTCTTTGCCTCCTGTCGTGCTCCCTAACCCCGAAACCCAGTTCACCCGAACGCCGGCGCCGCCGCGAGCTCCATTCTAGCGAACCCCGGCCACCCCCGCACCTCCCGTTGGTCCCCCTAGATGCGCACGGGCACGGGCTACCTCCTGGTGCCCTTGGCGCGTCGATCCGTCGCCTCTGCCGTAACTCCGGCGAGCCACCGCCGCTCTAGGTCGTCGCCGTCGTCCAACCGCCGGCGAATCTGACGTGGCCAGTCATTAGGGCCTAACCACCCCGCTAACCCAGGCCTAGGGCCACTGACAGGTGGGCCCTACCGTTTAATTAACCCGGCCAACAATTTAGTTAAGTTAATTAAACTCTGTTAAATCACTGTGCAGCTGACATGTGGGTCCCACAGGTCAGATTTGACCTAGGCAACGCCGTTGACTTGCTGACGTCACTGTGAAGTCATGCTGACGCAGTAATAGGTTTTCTGGATTTATTTTTATTCAGGAATTTCAGAAAATGATTAAAACTTCAAAAATTCATAGAAAATTAACCGTAACTCCAAATGAAATAAATTATATATGAAAAATTATCAGAAAAATTCAAGGAATCCACCTGTACCATTTTCATGCATGTTTGAACAATGTTTGTCCTCTGTTTTGGACAAAAAAATAAAGGGCATTTAAATAACCATATATGGAGTTGGAATTTGAATCATGTATTCAAACCAACTTCATTTTAATCATAGCTAGGTGCATTAGCCCAAAACACATTCATATTGCCATGTCATAGCATGCATCATATTGTGCATTGCATTGTTCGTGCTTCTTCTATGTTTGCCGGTGTTGTTCCCCCTCGATAGATGTTGTACCGATGATGTGATCGTTGACACTGATGAAGACTCAATGTTATCTTTAGAAGTGCCAGGCAAGCAAAACCCCCTTGTTCATTCCGATACAATCCCCCTCTCTCGCTCCTGCTCTCTTTTACTGCATTAGGACAACACCGATTCAACTGTTACATGATGCGGTAGTTGAACCCCTTTATCCTCTGCATGACCTATCATTGCCACAGTAAATAGATGAAACCCACTAGCATGAGTAGCAGTTGTTTGAGCCCTGATGTGCCTACTCATTCATGCTTGTTTGTCATGCCTGCTACTGCTTAGAGTTGAGTCAGGTCTGATTCATCGGGAATGAATCAGAGGTGTGTGAACATGTCCTACTATGTGTGAGCTAAGTGTGTGAACACGATTTGGTAAAAGGTATCGGTGAGAGGCCATGTAGGAGTACATGGTGGGTTGTCTCATTGAAGCCGTCCTCAGGAACTGAGTTCTGTGTTTGTGATCCATGATTCAGCTACTACCATACATTGGGGCCTGAAATATGACCCCGCTCGACTTCTTATTCACCCTTGTCCTCTGTCCAGGAGTTGCAAGTAGTTTCTGGTGTTTGTAGTATGCTGGAGGCCGTGGACAGCGCTGACCGGAGGGGTGGGCTGTGATGCGGTAGGCACGTGGCCTTGTATACCGGGCGCCCGTTTGGTGTCACGGAACCTTGTTCACATCGTTTGGGGCAGTGAGCGAAACTCCGGCCGGATCTCCTCATGGATGGAAGCTGAATAGGCGATAAACCTGGACTAGAGACTTGACTGTTTAGGTAGGTCGTGGTCTACACCCACGTCGGCTTTCGCTTCAAGTCTGCCGAGCACATGTCGTGTGCAGACGCTAAGTGGTGGAAACATGTATGAAGAAGTACACCCCTGCAGGGTTAACATCATCTATTCGAATAGCCGTGTCCGTGGTAAAGGACTTCTGGGTTGCTTATATCAGTTCATAGACAAGTGAAAGTGGATACCCTAAAATACGCAAGATAAGCGTGAGTGCTATGGATGGCGTTCTCGTAGGGAGATGGGAGAGGATCCATAGTGGTGTATTGATATGGTGAATATGTGGACTCGTGTGCGCCACCTCAAAAGAGTTGCTTGCGGTCGTAGTTTAGGATAGCCACGGAGTCAAAGCTGGCTTGCTGCAGTTAAACCCCACCATCCCCTTTGTTCATAATGATGCATATGTAGTTAGTTCTGATGTAAGTCTTGTTGGGTACATTTGTACTCACGTTTGCCTATTTTTATGTTTTTGTAGAGAGACTTTGGTCTCGCTAGTAGTTCCACGTGGACTTCGACGTTTAGCTTGTTACCTCAGCTACGATCTTGTGCCTCGGCAGGATTTGGTAGATAGTCAAGCTTCTCAGCCTTTTCCATTTATAGATGTCTGTACCCAGACATGATAGCTTCCGCTTGTGCTTTGATTTGTATGCTCTGAATGTTGGGTCGTGAGACCCCTGTTTGTAATATCTCGCTCCTCAGAGCCTATTGATTAAATACTTGAGTTGTAGAGTCATGTTGTGATGCCATGTTGTATTTGCACATATCGAGCATATTGTGTGTATGTTATTGGAATGCTTGGTATGTGTGGGATCTGGCTACCTAGTTGTTTATCTTTAGTAGCCTCTCTTACCGGGAAATGTCTCCTAGTGTTTCCACTGAGCCATGGTAGCTTGCTACTGCTCCGGAACACTTAGGCTGGCCGGCATGTGTCCTTCTTCGTTCCTGTGTCTGTCCCTTCGGGAAATGTCACACGGTGAATACCGGAGTCCTGTTAGCCCGCTACAGCCCGGTTCACCGGAGTCCTGCTAGCACAGTGCTACAGCCTGGATTCACTCGCTGATGACCGACATGTTCGATGTTGGGTCATGGATGCCTGTCCCTGTAAGTTTGTGCCACTTTGGGTTTACGGCTAGCCATGTCAGCCCGGGCTCCTTATCATATGGATGCTAGCGACACTATCATATACGTGTGCCAAAAGACGCAACCGGTCCTGGGCAAAGGTAAGGCGACACCCGTGGGAATACCGTGCGTGAGGTCGCAAAGTGATATGAGGTGTTACATGCTAGATCGATGTGGCATTGAGTCAGGGTCCTGACAGCTTTGGTATCAGAGCTTGACTGCCTGTAGGATTACCAAGCCAAACTGGTCGAAATTGAGTCTAGAAATTCTTTAGTTATATAAGGGAATTGATTGTGGGATGGAACGTAAGGCTCTTTTACTCCTTATACCTCATGCCCTCTGATCTGAGTCATCTTATCTTTTCTACGGGGTTAAGGAACTAGGCTTTCTCTTCTTTCTATCAGGATCACGTGTTACTAATCCGTAGACCTATAGAACTGTTGGACTTAAGCCTCAGTCCAGTTCCTACTACTTCTGTATGTTAATTGATGATCTCGAAACCTTGGTATTGCGCTTCTGAGTGGTTATGCCACCATTTTTGTGAATGTCTCAAAACTTTTCTGAGCATTTACAGCCGTTATGCTGTCCGAGTCATCCCAGGTTTCTAAATAGTCGGATGCATTTGCAAATCCCCTCCTCCTGTTTCCGATGTGCCTTTGGTCAGATTAATCACACAAATCAGTGAGTTGAGGTACTTTATTGCCTTGACATATGTGTTGGAGCTGGTATTATGACCCTAGGTGTCTTAGGGGATCATCTAGTAATTTAGCCACGTTTTATGTTCCCAGTGTGATGATTCTGGCCATCATTCTCGAAAGCATCCCGTGATGCCATTTAGTTGGTAGGTATTCTACTCCTGGGTTTCTGAGCCCAAGATTCACCCTACTTACTTCATGTTGATAGTAATTGCTAGTGCCTTTAGGATATTAGTAACCTTTGCGATAGTCCTCGAGATTCGTGGTGTATCCTTCTTCCAAATACCATGAACTGTTTATGACAGAAGATCTTGACCAAAAGATCACAATAAGAGTGCTCTTGACGAGTTCTTGATGCTATATTGTGACTCTGCCAGCTCAACCTTTCTGCATGGGTTATCTGGAAGAAATGTTGAACTCGCCCGACATACTAATCTATGCATCCACAACTCAGAAAGTTATATGTTCCTTTGAGTTGTCCCTCTTTAGTGGAATACTGACCTTCGTCTATCAATTGATAGTCAGAGTATGCGTGCGTCGTTTATCGATGCCTATTACTCTTGTGGTCCGTCAAGCCATTCTATCCGGAATGACTAGGAGAAACAAACCCCAGTACCTCTTCCATACCCAGGATTGGGTCAAAGAAGTTGTGCTCCGCAGAACAAATTGCTAATCCAGCTTTTGCTCTGCTCTACCTTGGAGTATTACCATCTTTATATCGGGATTGTTATAGGAATTGCACACTATCCTATGAACTCTTGGTACAGTGATACTTCTTGCCATCATTGTTCATTCCTCGGTTCCTGTGTTATTGTAACCAGAATGCCGACGAGTGAATCGTGGTGTGTGAAATCAATACTGCTAGCAACTCCGTTGCTTGGTAGTTAAATGGACAACAACCTCATTCTTAGCGTGCTGATTATTGAGTCATCATTCTAAGATTGATCGTGCTACCTAGTCCTTATTCCTGGTGCACTTTTCAATCAATGAGTTAGGATAGTGTCAATCCTTGCTTGTTTGATTATATTGTCTTGCCCTGACAAGCAAGATTGTTCTCAAGCTTAGTAACATACCGGTGGTTCGTGACTTTCCAAATATCTTCTTGGAAGTGTTACCGGGTTGTTTCCTGACTGTTATGTTGAACTCGTGATCAAGTCGGTTTCTTGTGAACCACCCTTTCTCCAAGAATCTGTGTTGGATATCCCTGAGCTAGTTGGTTAAGCTAGACAACAACTTGGAGAATTGGAAGATAAAAGCTTGCCTAACTTAGTTCGTTCCAAAGGGATATTCTTGTGTAGAGTGTGTTGAAGAAAGATGATATCTTCATCGATTGGTCCCTGTGATCAGTTGCTGGACCTATTGTCTTATCAATCCTTTGATTTGAGTGTGGGCTATCGTCAAATCAAATCAGTACCAACGATGCTCGTAATGTTGTCTTACTCGTGGTTGATCCCTCGAGCATACACCATTACATCTTTGGTCTGACCAATGCTATCACCGTGTTCACATGATGGTGGAAGTCCAGTGATATGGAAATTCCGATGAGTTGTCGTTGAGCCCATCAGTAGCATTTTGTCTCCCCCCATGAATCATGTTGAACATCAACCTAGTGTTGGAAACTTGTGTAAGCATTTCTTCGTGTTTCGTTCATGAAGCATATGTTTGGATGAAAGTAGTGACTTCCCCTAATTCATGTGCATCTGATGTAAGTTGCCGCCATGAATTCGAGGAAGATTGTTTTGTTTCCTTTGGAATCATCCCAAATCAGTCATGCACACGTGCGAAGTATTCTGTAGTATGGAGGCTTGCAACCTTCAATTCTATATGTGTCCCTAGCACACTAAGCCACTGATTGACTTGTTCAAGGAAAAGAAGTCTATGCTTGGGATCTAATCCATGGACTTGCGTAAAGACTTCGATATCCTCGATGATGGTTCCCCACCTGAACCCGGTAGTGCTTAATTATAAGACTACTACGTGGCCATGCTTGTCTGGGACAACGTGTTCACATGTTTGTAGCAGAACCAGCTCATGTTTTGGAGCTCGCTATCATAGTTCATTTCCCGAGAATCTCGCAACGTCATCTCGTCGATTTGTGTTGCAAACTTTCATTTTTCTTCCTAGGCTCGATGAGTCTGGATTATTCGGACACCAACCAGATCTGAATCTCCGGCAGATATGATGGTTGGACTATTTCCCAAGAACTATAATAATGGTCTCTCTGTAACCGGTAAAGTGGATGTCGTGGCTAACACACCCCGCCGGAAAACCTATTATTATAATATCTTGATTGGGGAAGTTGGCCACCTCCCCATAAGGATCTCGTAGAACTTATTCTAGTAGTTGTTCCTTATGGATTTTTGTGTTTCCGAAGTCCGACCTTTACTTGATGTTCTAGATACCAGACCATTTCAATGAATGGGATACGCTAGTACATCAAGGAGAACATTAGAAGCGGAGTGCTAAATGTCTCTCGGTTGATCGTCCAGATTTGCCCCTTGGCCTCGCTAAGATGAAATCTGAGAAGGTGTTATCTTCTTTTGCATCCGCATCATCCGTCAGTATTCATCATGGTAGCAAGTTGTGTTGCCAGGATCCTTGACACGGATATTGGTAAAATCTTGATGATTATGGAAATGCTCAAGTTCTTGAGAGCACGCACAAGCGCTAGGTGTTATCATCGACACTAATTGGGATGCTCTCAGTTTCCTCGGTTATGCTATGACCTTTCAAACAGTGAATTCACTCTCTATTGTTGGGTTCTTCCCCAGTTATCAGAATCATTCCCAACATTTGCATTTTGTTCCCAGCTTGCACCGCCAATGTGCCATTCTACCATGGGTCTCTTCCATTTCCGGTGGTAAGCAAATTCATCCATTACGTTGTCTTCAACAAGGTAATCCACATCATCCAAGTCCGAGTATGCCATTCTACCGACCTCCTCCAAATGATCGATTGTGATTTGCCTTAATCTGGTATAAAGAGTTTCAATGATCCTGAATCAAAGGTAATTCTTTTTGCCACTTAAGGGGATATATCTACGAATCACCCCCCCCTCCAGGATGTCTCGCTGAGGTATCATGGAAACTCAACTCCTCGCTACGTTGACAATCGTTTACCACCTTTTTAAGTGTGAAATTGTTGTCTACCTAGTGAACCTTCATCATCCGTTTCACTCCATCCCTCTAGATGTGTGCTTCGTCTCTCAGCTCGAGAGATGTTGCTACGTCTCATTCCGAGAGTTAATCCTGAGTTGTTCGACCTTCGAGAAGATTGATCCTTCTAGAGTTCCCTTCTCCTCTCATTGTCATGTTGGTTGGAGTTCCCAGAGCAAGACGTCGAGACAAGATGATGATCGAATCAAGGTTCTTATGAAGTGCAACCTGGATCGTGAAGATTGTGCTAGTTTGCGTTCCCCCTTCACCTTACCCTACGCTTGAATCTCGGGACGAGATTTTTGTTTAGTGGGGGTGAGTTGTCACATCCCTAGCTTCTGGTGCTGCCTAGTGTTTGCATCATGTTTATATTTTGGAACTTGAACTGAGGAAATTTGGAAGCCTCAAAACCCTAAATAAAAGAAGGGCAAAAACCCTAAAATCTCATTCATTGTTCCAAAATGCTCTTCTTAAATGTTTGATAATTTTTGGCAAGGGTTCTGGTCCCAACCAAAATATTGAACATTTTTAAGGATTTATTTTTGGGACTTTGAATTTAAATCATTAGCTATTTGAATTTGAATTATATTCATATAATTAGAATATAATTTCAAATACCCGTAAAATATTATATGAGCTTTTGGAAAAGTCCATCTAGCAAAATAAAAATATTCAGAGGAGTTTTGGCATTGTTTGAATTTGTTTAAATTCAAAACAATGGCAAAAGATATTAATAAAAGAAAAACAGAACAGAAATATAAGCAACCCAGAAGCACTCACGCTTATCTTGCGTATTTTAGGGTATCCACTTTCACTTGTCTATGACCTGATATAAGCAACCCAGAAGTCCTTTACCGCGGACACGGCTATTCGAATAGATGATGTTAACCCTGCAGGGGTGTACTTCTTCATACATGTTTCCACCACTTAGCGTCTGCACACGACATGTGCTCGGCAGACTTCAAGCGAAAGCCGACGTGGGTGTAGACCATGACCTACCTAAACACTCAAGTCTCTAGTCTAGGTTTATCGCCTATTCGGGTTCCATCCATGAGGAGATCCGGCCGGAGTTTCGCTCACAGCCCCAAACGATGTGAACAGGGTTCCGTGACACCAAACGGGCGCCCGGTATACCCGGCCACGTGCCTACCGCATCACAGCCCACCCCTACGGTCAGCGCTGTCCACGGCCTCCAGCATACTACAAACACCAGAAACTACTTGCAACTCCTGGACAGAGGACAAGGGTGAATAAGAAGTCGAGCGGGGTCATATTTCAGGGCCCAATGTATGGTAGTAGCTGAATCATGGATCACAAACACAGAACTCAGTTCATAAGGACGGCTTCAATGAGACAACCCACCATGTACTCCTACATGGCCTCTCACCGATACCTTTTACCAAATCGTGTTCACACACTTAGCTCACACATAGTAGGACATGTTCACACACCTCTGATTCATTCCCGATGAATCAGACCTGACTCAACTCTAAGCAGTAGCAGGCATGACAAACAAGCATGAATGAGTAGGCACATCAGGGCTCAAACAACTCCTACTCATGCTAGTGGGTTTCATCTATTTACTGTGGCAATGACAGGTCATGCAGAGGATAAAGGGGTTCAACTACCGCAACATGTAACAGTTGAATCGGTGTTGTCCTAATGCAGTAAAAGAGAGCAGGAGCGAGAGAGGGGGATTGTATCGGAATGAATAAGGGGGTTTTGCTTGCCTGGCACTTCTGAAGATAACATTGAGTCTTCATCAGTGTCAACGATCACATCATCGGTACAACGTCTATCGAGGGGGAACAACACCGGCAAACACAGAAGAAGCACGATCAATGCAATGCACAATATGATGCATGCTATGACATGGCAATATGAATGTGTTTTGGGCTAATGCACCTAGCTATGATTAAAATGAAGTTGGTTTGAATACATGATTCAAATTCCAACTCCATATATGGTTATTTAAATACCCTTTATTTGTTTTGTCCAAAACCGAGGACAAACATTGTTCAAACATGCATGAAAATGGTACAGATGGATTCCTTGAATTTTTATGATAATTTTTCATATATAATTTATTTCATTTGGAGTTACGGTTAATTTTCTATGAATTTTTGAAGTTTTAATCATTTTCTGAAATTCCTAAATAAAAATAAATCCAGAAAACCTATTACTGCGTCAGCATGACTTCCCAGTGACGTCAGCAAGTCAACGGCGTTGTCCAGGTCAAATCTGACCTGTGGGACCCACATGTCATCTGCACAGTGATTTAACAGAGTTTAATTAACTTAACTAAATTGTTGGCCGGGTTAATTAAACGGTAGGGCCCACCTGTCAGTGGCCCTAGGCCTGGGTTAGCGGGGTGGTTAGGCCCTAATGACTGGCCACGTCGGATTCGCCGGCAGTTGGACGACGGCGACGACCCAGAGCGGCGGTGGCTCGCTGGAGTTACGCCAGAGGTGACGGATCGACGCGCCAAGGGCACCAGGAGGTAGCCCGTGCCCGTGCGCATCTAGGGGGACCAACAGGAGGTGCGGGGGTGGCCGGGGTTCACCGGAATGGAGCTCGCGGCGGCGCCGGCGTTCGGGTGAACTGGGTTTCGGGGTTAGGGAGCACGACAGGAGGCAAAGAGGGGTGTTACGACCTCCTGGGGTTGCACTGAGCATGACCGCGTGCTCGGTTGCAGCTCTAGGCAACGGTGGCTACGGCGGTGACATGGCCGGCGGCAAGCAAGCTCCAGCTCCGGTGGGATCGAGGCTACAGGGCGCAATCGAGGCGGAGAAGAGAGAGGGGAGGCGTAGGAGCTCACAGTGAGTTCGAAGAGCAGGTCGGCGTGCTCGGGGAGATGACGGAGAGGATGAATCGGACGGCGGCATCCGGCGGCCGTGGTCGGGGAAGAAGCGCCGCGGCATCGTCTTGGGGCATCCGGGCTTCGGTGGGTCGACGTAGAGGGGCTTGGGGTCCGGGCTGAGCTCGGGTACGCAGAGAGGGAGCGAGGAAGTGGCTGTGGCCGCAGTGGTTGCGAGCGACGTCGGCGGCGACTCTCGGGTGAGAGAGGGAGAGATCCAGGGAAGGGGGTGAGAGCGTGGGAGAGTGAGGGAGAGAGGCAGGGAGGTGCGTGGCGCTCGGGGGAGGCGTCCAGAGGAGGAGGAGGCAGCCAAGCAGGGAGGAGGTGGCCGGGGCGCGTGGCCGCGCGCGCCGGGCGCGTGCCCGTCCTCCTGGCAGAGGAGGAAGGCGACAGGGGGGGTAGCGGTGGCGGGCTGGGCCGCTGGAGGAGCTGGGCCAGGTGAGTGGGCTCCAGGTAAGTGGCTGGGCTTCTCTCTCCTTTTTTCTATTTAATTCTGTTTTCTATTTTCTGTTGTTTGTTTTGATTTGATTTAAAATATCAAATCATTTTATAAAATCCTGGAAACAATTATGGGTGCTTTCTGAATTATTTCAGTGACCCTTAACAATTTCCAACATTTATTTGAACATTTAAATTATTTATAGTATTTAAATGCCCAAGGTCAAATACAATAGGATTTAATTCAAAAATCCAGAATGGCCTAGAAATATGTGCATCATTGTTGGCAGGGGTTTTCACCTTTAACAAAATAATGAACTTTCCTAAAGGGCATTCTGGGTTTATTGAAAATATTTTTATTTTGATCCTAATTGCATTTTATTTAGTGCTAGGGTTTGTCATCCCCAGTTCAAGTTTCATGAACTTTAAACATGATGCATGAATGCCTTAATGCAACTAATGACAAACAAATTCTAGGGCTGTGACAACTCACCCCCACTAGACAAAAATCTCGTCCCGAGATTCAAGCGTAGGGTAAGGTGAAGGGGGAACGCCAACTAGCACAATCTTCACGATCCAGGTTGCACTTCAATTGAACATTGATTCGTTCACCATCATTGTCTCGAAGTCTTGCCTTGAGAACTCCAACTATCATGACAACGAGAGGAAAGGAAAGACCCTAAAAGAATTGTTCTTCTCGAAGGTCGAACAACTCAGGATTAACCCACGGAATGAGACATAGCAACATCTCTCGAGCTGAGAGACAAAGCACACATCAATAGGAATGGAGTGAAGCAGATGACGAAGGTTCACTAGGTGGACAACAATTTCATGCTTAAGAAGGTGGTAGTTGATTGTCAACGTAGCGAGGAGTTGAGTTGCCATGATACCACAATGAGGAATCTTAGGGATGGTGACTCGTAGATATATCCCCTTAAGTGGAAAAAAGAATTACCTTTGATTCAGAGATCATTGAAACTCTTCATACCAGCCCAAGGCAATTCACAACGATCGATTGGCGGGGGTCGGTAGAATGGCATACACGGACTTGGATGATGTGGATTACCTTGTTGAAGACAACGTAATGAATGAATTTTCTTACCACCGGAAATGGAAGGGACCCATGGTAGAATGGCACATTGGCGGTGCAAGCTGGGAACAAAATGCAAATGTTGGGAATGATTCTGGTAACTGGGGAAGAACCCAACAATAGAGAGTGAATCCACTGTTTGAAAGGTCATAGCATTGCCGAGGAAACTGAGAGGAATCCCAGTTAGTGCCGATGATAACACGTAGCGCTTGTGCGTGCTCTCAAGAACTTGAGCATTTCCACAATCATCAAGGTTTTATCAACATCCGTGTCAAGGGTGCTGACAACACAACATACTACCATGATGAATAGCGATGGACGATGCAGATGCAAAGGAGGATAACACTTTCTTAGATTTCACCCTTGGCGGGGCCAAGGAAATAAAATCTGGATGATCGACCGAGAGACATTTAGCACTCGGCTTCTAATGTTCTCCTTGATGTGCTAGTGTAACCCATTGATAGATATGGTTTGATATCTAAAACATCAAGTAAAAAGGTCGGACTTCGAGAACACAAAAATCCATAAGGAGTAGCTTATTGGAATAAAATCCTACGAAATCCTTATGGGGAGGTGGCCAACTTCCTTAATCAAGATATTATAATAACAGGTCTTCCGGTGGGGTGTGTTGGCCACGACATCCACTTTACTGGTTATCGCGAGACCAATATTATAGTTCTTGGGAAATGTTCCAACCATCACATCTGCCTGAGATTCAGATCCGGTTGGTGTCAGAATATTCTAGACTCATCGAGTCTAGGAAGAGAAATGAAAGTTTGCAACACAAATCGACGAGACGACGTTGCGAGATTCTCGGGGAATGAACTACGATAGCAAGCTCCAAAAACACGAGCCGGTTCTGCTACAACATGTGAACATGTTGTCCAAGACAAGCATGACCACAAAGTAGTCTTATAATAAAACACTATCGAGTTCAGGATGGGGAACCATCATCGAGGGTATCGAAGTCCTTACTTAAGTCCGGATTAGCTCTTATGAAGGAACTCCTTTTCCTTGAACAAATCAATCAGTGGCTTGGTGTGCTAGGGATACATATAGATTGAAGGTTGCAAGTCTTCAAACCACAGAATTCTTCGCACATGTGCATGACTGATTTGGAATGGTTCCAAAGAAAACAACATTGACTTTCTCGAATCCATAGCGGCAACTTGCATCAGATGCACATGAATTAAAGGAAGTCACTACCTTCATTCGAACATATGCTTCATGAACGAAACACAAAGAAATGCTTACACAAGTTTCCAACACTAGGTTGATGTTCAACATGACTCATGGGAGAGACAAAATGCTGCTGATGGGCTCAAGAACAACTCATCGAGATTTCCATGTAAATGGAATTCCATAATTATGTGAACAAGTGATAGCATTGGTCAGACCCAAAAGATATAATGGTGTATGCTCGAGGGATCAACCACGAGTAAGACAACATTACGAGCATCGTTGGTACTGATTTGACTTGACGATGGCCCACACTCAAATCAAAGGATTGATAAGACAATAGGTCCAACAACTGATCACAGGGACCAATTGATGAAGATATCATCTTTCTTCAACACACACTACACAAGAATATCCCTTTGGAACGAACTAAGTCAGGCAAGCTTTTATCTTCCAACTCTCCAAGTTGTTGTCTAGCTTAACCAACTAGCTCAGGGATATCTAACACCGATCTTGGAGAGAGGGTGGTTCACAAGAAACCAACTTGATCACGAGCTCAACATAACAGTCAGGAAACAACCCGGTAACACTTCCAAGAAGATCTTCGGAAAATCACGAACCACCGGTATGTTACTACGCTCGAGAACAATCTTGCTTTTGAGGGTAAGACGACATGATCAAATGAGTGAGGACTTGAAATAATTCCTAACTCATTGGTCGAGGAGTGCACCAGAAATAGGGACTAGGTAGCACAATCAATCTTAGGGTGACGATTCAATAATCAACACGCTAAGAATGAGGTTATCGTCCATTTAACTACTAAGCAACAGAGTTGCTAGCAATATTGATTTCACACGCCATGATTCATTTGTCGGCATTCCGGTTACCATATCACAAGAACCGAGGAATGAACAATGATGGCAAGAAGTATCACTGTACCAAGAGTTCATAGGATGGTGTGCAATTCCTATAACAATCTCGATATAACATATGTAATACTCCAAGGTAGAGCAAAACAAAAGCTGGATTAGCAATTTGATCTGCGGAGCACAACTTCTTTGACCCAATCCTGGATAGGGAAGAGGTACTGGAGTTTGTTTCTCCTAGTCATTCCGCGATAGAATGGCTTGACGGACCACAAGAATAATAGGCATCGATGAACGAACACACACATACTCTTGACTATCAATTGATAGACGAAGGTCAGTAGACAACTAAAGAGGGACAACTCAAAGGAACATATAACTTTCTGAGTTGTGGATGCATAGATTAGTATGTCGAACCAAGTTCAACATAATTCTTCCGGATAACCCATGCAGAAAGGTTGAGCTGGCAGAGTCACAATATAGCATGAGAACCCATCAAGAGCACTCTTGTTGTCATCTCTTGGTTCAGAAGAACTCCTGCCAAGAATGGTTCATGGTAATTGGAAGAAGGATGTACCACGAACCTCGAGGACTATCGCAAAGGTTACTAATATCCTAAAGGAACTAGCAAACCCTATCAACATGAAGTAAGTAGAGTGAATCTCGGGTTCAGAATCCAGGAGTAGAATGCCTACTACTAAGTAGCACCACGGGATACTTTCGAGAATGATGGCCAGAATCATCACACTGGGACACAAAACATGGCTAGACTACTAGATGATCCCCTGAGACACCTAGGGTCATAATAATAACTCCAACATAAAGGTCGAGGCAGTAGAGTACCTCAACTCAACAATTTGTGTGATTAACCTGGTTTAAAAGACATTGAAACCAGAGGAAAAGGATTTTGAAAATGCATCAGACTCTTTGGAAACCTGGGATGACTCGGACAGCATAACGGCTGTAAATGCTCAGAAAAGATTTGAGACATTCACAAAAATGGTGGCGTAACCACTCAGAAGCACAATATCAAGGTCTCGAGATCAATAATTAACATACGGAAGTCGTAGGAACTGAACTCAAGCTTAAATCCAACAATCTTATAAATCTACGGATTACTAACACGTGATCCTAATAGAAAGAAGAATAAGCCTGGTTCCTTAACCCCGTAGGAAAGATAAGATGACTCAGATCAGAGGGCATGAGGTATAAGGAGTAAAAAGAGCCTTACGTTCCATCCCACAATCAATTCCCTTATATAACTAAAGAATTTCTAGACTCAACTTTGACCAGTTTGGCTTGGTAATCCTACAGGCAGTCAAGCTCTGATACCAACGCTGTCAGGACCCCGACTCAATGCCACATCGATCTAGCATGTAACACCTCATATCACTTTGCGGCCTCACGCACGGTATTCGCACGGGTGTCGCCTTACCTTTGCCCGGAACCGTTTGCGTCTTTTGGCACACGTATATGATAGTGTCGCTAGCATCCATATGATAAGGAGCCCGGGCTGACATGGCTAGTCGTAAACCCAAAGTGGCACAAACTTACAGGGACAGGCATCCATGACCCAACATCGAACGTGTCGGTCATCAGCGAGTGAATCCAGGCTGTAGCACTGGGCTAGCAGGACTCCGGTGAACCGGGCTGTAGCGGGCTAACATGACTCCGGTATTCATCGCGTGACATTTCCCCAAAGGGACAGACACAGGAACGAAGAAGGACACATGCCGGCCAGCCTAAGTGTTCTGGAGCAGTAGCAAGCTACCATGGCTCAGTGGAAACACTAGGAGACATTTCCCGGTAAGAGAGGCTACTAAGGATAAACAACTAGATAGCCAGATCCCACACATACCAAGCATTTCAATAACATACACACAATATGCTCGATATGTGCAAATACAACATGGCATCACAAAATGACTCTACAACTCAAGTATTTATTCAATAGGCTCCGAGGAGCGAGATATTACAAACAGGGGTCTCATGACCCAACATTCAGAGCATACAAACCAAGGCACATGCGGAAGCTTAACATGTCTGAGTACAGACATCTAGAAATGAAAAAGGCTGAGAAGCCTGACTATCTACCAGATCCTGCCGAGGGCACAAGATCATAGCTGAGGTAACAAGCTAAACATCGAAGACCACGCGGAACTACTAGCGAGACTGAAGTCTCTCTGCAAAAACATAAAATAGGCAAACGTGAGTACAAATGTACCCAGCAAGACTTACATCAGATCTATCTACATATGCATCATTATCAACAAAGGGGATGGTGGGGTTTAACAGCAGCAAGCCAGCTTTGACTCGGTGGCTATCCTAAACTACGACTGCAAGTAACTCTTTTGAGGTGGCGCACACGAGTCCACATATTCACCATATCAATACACCACTATGGATCCGCTCCCGTCTCCCTACGAGAACGCCATCCATAGCACTCACGCTTATCTTGCGTATTTTAGAATATCCACTTTCACTTGTCTATGAACTGATATAAGCAACCCAGAAGTCCTTTACCGCGGACACGGCTATTCGAATAGATGATGTTAACCCTGCAGGGGTGTACTTCTTCATACATGTTTCCACCACTTAGCGTCTGCACACGACATGTGCTCGGCAGACTTCAAGCGAAAGCCGACGTGGGTGTAGACCACGACCTACCTAAACACTCAAGTCTCTAGTCCAGGTTTATCGCCTATTCAGGTTCCATCCATGAGGAGATCCGGCCGGAGTTTCGCTCACAGCCCCAAACGATGTGAACAGGGTTCCGTGACACCAAACGGGCGCCCGGTATACCCGGCCACGTGCCTACCGCATCACAGCCCACCCCTTCGGTCAGCGCTGTGCACGGCCTCCAGCATACTACAAACACCAGAAACTACGTGCAACTCCTGGACAGAGGACTTGGGTGAATAAGAAGTCGAGTGGGGTCATATTTCAGGGCCCAATGTATGGTAGTAGCTGAATCATGGATCACAAACACAGAACTCAGTTCCTAAGGACGGCTTCAATGAGACAACCCACCATGTACTCCTACATGGCCTCTCACCGCTACCTTTACCAAATCGTGTTCACCACTTCGCTCACACACAGTAGGACATGTTCACACACCTCTGATTCATCCCCGATGAATCAGACCTGACTCAACTCTAAGCAATAGCAGGCATGACAAACAAACATGAATGAGTAGGCACAACATGGCTCAAACAACTCCTACTCATACTAGTGGGTTTCATCTATTTACTGTGGCAATGACAGGTCATGCAGAGGATAAAGGGGTTCAGGTACCGCAGCAAGTAACAGTTGAATCGTTGTTGTCCTAATGCAGTAAAAGAGAGCAGGAGCGAGAGAGTAGGATTGTATCGGAATGAACAAGGGGGTTTTGCTTGCCTGGCACTTCTGAAGATAGCATTGAGTCTTCATCAGTGTCAATGATCACAACGTCGGAACAACGTCTACCGAGGGGGAACAACACCGGCAAACACAGAAGAAACACGATCAGTGCAATGCACAATATGATGCATGCTATGACATGGCAATATGAATGTGTTTTGGGCTAATGCACCTAGCTATGATTTAAATGAAGTTGGTTTGAATACATGATTCAAATTACAACTCCATATATGATTATTTAAATGCCCTTTATTTGTTTTGTCCAAAACAGAGGACAAACATTGTTCAAACATGCATGAAAATGGTACAGATGGGTTGCTTGAATTTTTCTGATAATTTTTCATATATAAATTATTTCATTTGGAGTTACGGTTAATTTTCTATGATTTATTGAAGTTTTAGCTATTTCTGGAATTTTCCTGATTATATTAAAAACCAGAAATGATTTATTGCGTCAGCACTAGGTCATGCTAACCTCAGCAGGTCAACAGGCGTCGACCAGGTCAAACCTAACTGGGGTGGCCCACCTGTCATTGACTCAGCACTAACGTGGGTTTAGTTAACTCTTAACTAAAGTAATTAGAAGGGTTGGGGCCCACATGTCAGTGACACAGGAACTAATCCCGGTCAAACCCAGCGCTGACTGGGGTTTGACCAGGGGTGGGGCCTACTGTCAGTGGCTGTAGGTTGTTTAGTTAGTTGGGTTAGCTTCTAATGACGGAGCCACGTCGGCTCGCCGGAGTTTGGCCGGCGGCGACCAAAAACGCGGCGGAGACGCACCGAGGTGGCTCGGGTTTCGTCTATACTGCACCGTTCAGTGCGCCCTTTGGCCCTACGGAGAGCTGGCGCGATGGCACGTCGGATGGTCGTGGTCTCCGGGCCTGGGGTGGCCGGAGTCGACGGCGGCGAGCTTGGTTGCGGCCGCCGGAGCTCGGGTGAGACATGGGCGACCACTAGGGGGCACGAGAGGGCGAGCTGCGGCATGCAACGGGCTCGTGGAGATGTTCTGAGCACGATGGTGTACTCGGGTGGGAGCTCCAGTGGCTGTGGCCACGGCTACGCCATGGCCGGCGGCGAGATGTTCTCGGCCGTCATGGGGAATGAAGCTAGGGAACGACCGCGAGCTTGCGAGAAGAGGGGAGAGGAAGAGGGGCTCACGGCGAGTGAAGAGGTGGCCTCGGCGTGCTCGGGGAAGACTCGGTGACGGCGAATCGGCGGCGGCGGGCGGCGGAGCCCGAGGAGGAAGACGATGGTGATGGCGGCGTTCCAGGGCGTCCGGCGCCGTGCGTCTCTACGAGGAGGCATAGCCCACAGTGGCGGGGCGCGTGGGCATAACGGCGAGGCGAGAGGGAGGCTGTGGCCGCGTCGGTGTGCGGCGGCGCTTTCCGGTGTGTTCAGGCGTCGTGGGAGAGAGCGACAGAGGAGGAGTTGGGGACGAGGGAGAGTGCGAGGGGGTTCCAGTGGGTGGCGTGGAGCTGCGGGAGACGTCCAGGGGAGGAGGAGGCAGCCAGGCAGGGAGGAGGTGGCCGGGGCGCGTGGCCGCGCGCTCCGGGCGCGTGCCCGTCCTCCTGGCAGGGAGGAAGACGACAGGGGAGGAAGCGGCGGTGGGCTGGGCCGTGCTGGGCCGGTTGGGCTACCAGGTGAGCGCCAGGTAAGTCCAGGTGGGTTCTCTCTCTCTTTTTTTTATATTTCTGTTCTGTTTTTCTTTTATTAATATCTTTATACTTCAGACTTTGGTGATAAGTGAATATTTCGCAACGATTACCAAGAAGGTAATGTCGCCAGGTTTTAAGTGCATAGACTACAGTTGCAAGCTCTAGATCATGAGTAGGATAATTCTCCTCATGTGGGTGCAATTGTCGTGAAGCGTAAGCAATTACGTGTCGATCTTGCATGAGAATGCAACCTAGTCCTTGTCGCGAGGCGTCGCAGTAGATAACAAAGTCCTTAGAGAAGTCTGGCGGTACCAGTACGGGAGCAGAAGTCAGGCGTCTTTTCAGTTCCTGAAAGCTGTGCTCACATTGTGGAGTCCATTCGAACTTTTTATCTTTCTTGAGGAGTTCGGTTAGAGGTTTAGCAACTTTGGAGAAATTTTCGACAAAGCGACGGCAATAGCTCGCTAAGCCCAGAAAACTCCGAACATGCTTGACCGATTCAGGTGGAGTCCAATTAAGGACGGCTTGAACTCGCTCAGGGTAAACAGCAATACCTTTACCAGATATTACATGACCCAGATAGGTCACTTCTGACAACCAAAATTCACATTTAGAAAACTTGGCATAAAGGCGATGCTCTCGAAGTTTCTTCAACACTAGCCTTAGGTGTTCGGCATGTTCTTCCTCGTTCTTGGAGTAGATGAGTATATCATCGAGGTAAACAACGACCAATTTATCCAAATACTCCATGAAGATTGAGTTCATTAACCGAGAAAAGGTGGCTGGAGCGTTGGTTAAACCGAAGGACATGACGGTGTACTCGTATTGGCCATAACGAGTAACAAAGGCCGTTTTAGGAATGTCCCCGTTCCTGATTTTGATTTGATGGTAGCCCAACCTCAAATCCATTTTGGAGAAGACTGAGGATCCAGCAAGCTGATCATACAGGTCATTGATCCTGGGGAGCGGATATTTGTTCTTGATTGTGACCAAATTGACAGGTCGATAATCTACAACCATCCAGTCCGTACCATCCTTCTTCTTGACGAAGAGGATGGGGCAATCCCACGGAGATGAACTAGGTCGGATGAAACCCTTTTTCAAGGACTCATCGAGTTGTTTCTTAAGCTCGGCTAGTTCTAGTGGTGCCATCTTATAAGGTCTTCTAGCAATCGGGACGGTTCCTGGAATAAGGTCTATTACGAACTCAACATCCCTGTCAGGTGGAACGTCCTCAAGGTCCGTGACTTCCAGGATGTCTTCCCAGAGGAATTGCCAGGTGTTCCACCTGACAGGGATGTTGAGTTCGTAAAAGACCTTATTCCAGGAACCGTCCCGATTGCTAGAAGACCTTATAAGATGGCACCACTAGAACTAGCCGAGCTTAAGAAAATACTCGATGAGTCCTTGAAAAAGGGTTTCATCCGACCTAGTTCATCTCCGTGGGCTTGCCCCGTCCTCTTCGTCAAGAAGAAGGATGGTACGGACCGGATGGTTGTAGATTATCGACCTGTCAATTTGGTCACAATCAAGAACAAATATCCGCTCTCCAGGATCAACGACCTGTATGATCAGCTCGCTGGATCCTCAATCTTCTCCAAAATGGATTTGAGGTTGGGCTACCATCAAATCAAAATCAGGAACGGGGACATTCCTAAAACGGCCTTTGTTACTCGTTATGGCCAATACGAGTACACCGTCATGTCCTTCGGTTTAACCAACGCTCCAGCCACCTTTTCTCGGTTAATGAACTCAATCTTCATGGAGTATTTGGATAAATTCGTCGTTGTTTACCTCGATGATATACTCATCTACTCCAATAACGAGGAAGAACATGCCGAACATCTAAGGCTAGTGTTGAAGAAACTTCGAGAGCATCGCCTTTATGCCAAGTTTTCTAAATGTGAATTTTGGTTGTCAGAAGTGACCTATCTGGGTCATGTAATATCTGGTAAAGGTATTGCTGTTAACCCTGAGCGATTTCAAGCCGTCCTTAATTGGACTCCACCTGAATCGGTCAAGCAAGTTCGGAGTTTTCTGGGCTTAGCGAGCTATTGCCGTCACTTTGTCGAAAATTTCTCCAAAGTTGCTAAACCTCTAACCGAACTCCTCAAGAAAGATAAAAAGTTCGAATGGACTCCACAATGTGAGCACAGCTTTCAGGAACTGAAAAGACGCCTGACTTCTGCTCCCGTACTGGTACCGCCAGACTTCTCTAAGGACTTTGTTATCTACTGCGACGCCTCGCGACAAGG
The DNA here is from genome assembly GCF_018294505.1 of Triticum aestivum. Lineage (NCBI taxonomy): Eukaryota > Viridiplantae > Streptophyta > Magnoliopsida > Poales > Poaceae > Triticum > Triticum aestivum. The sequence goes on along the minus strand of NC_057810.1, from coordinate 70,998,813 downwards.
ACTAGGTTGCATTCTCATGCAAGATCGACACGTAATTGCTTAAGCTTCACGGCAATTGCACCCACATGAGGAGAATTATCCTACTCATGATCTAGAGCTTGCAGCTGTAGTCTATGCACTTAAAACCTGGCGACATTACCTTCTCGGTAAGCGTTGCGAAATATTCACTGATCACCAAAGTCTGAAGTATATCTTCACCCAACCGGATTTGAATCTCAGGCAAAGACGTTGGGTTGAGTTGATCACAGATTTCGACTTAGGAATAACTTACACCCTAGGGAAAGCCAACGTCATGGCTGATGCGCTAAGTCGTAAATCTTATTGTAACAACCTGATGTTACAACAAAGTCAACCGCTTCTCCATGAGGAATTTCGGAAGCTTAACCTTCACATTGTTCCTCAAGGATTTCTTTCCACCTTGGTGGCGAAACTTACTCTTACGGATCAAATCATCGCTGCCCAAAAGCGAGATAAGGGAATATCTAAAATCAAGGAGAACATTGCTAGCGGAGGTGCTAGTTGTTTCTCCACAAATGATCATGGTGTTGTGTACTTTGAGAACCGTTTAGTGGTTCCCAAGAACCAGCATCTACGGCAGTTGATCCTTAAGGAGGCTCATGAATCTCCTCTCACCATTCATCCCGGTTGTACCAAGATGTATCAGGACCTACGCCAGAGGTTCTGGTGGACTAGGATGAAGAGAGAAATTGCTCAGTATATTGCTAATTGCGACGTCTGCTGTCGTGTAAAAGCAGAGCATCAACGGCCTGCTGGCGCCCTTCAACCCTTAGCTATTCCTGAATGGAAATGGGATAAAATTGGTATGGATTTCATTACCGGTTTTCCCAGGACCAAGAGAGGGAATAATGCTATCTTCGTCGTTGTCGATCGTCTTTCCAAAGTGGCCCATTTCTTACCTGTTCGTGAGAGTATAACCGCTAGCCAGTTGGCAGACTTATACATCTCCCGAATCGTGTCTCTCCATGGTGTTCCTTTGGAAATTAACTCGGATCGAGGAAGTCTTTTCACCTCTCGATTTTGGGAAAGTTTCCAAAATGCTATGGGAACCCGCCTTTCTTTTAGCACCGCTTTTCACCCTCAATCGAGTGGTCAAGTAGAACGCGTCAACGAGATCCTAGAAGACATGCTTCGAGCCTCTGTTATCTCATTCGGAATGGAGTGGGAGAAATGCCTTCCATTTGCCGAATTTTGCTTACAACAACAGCTATCAATCTAGCTTGGGTAAAGCCCCTTTTGAAGTTCTCTATGGAAGACGGTGTCGAACACCCCTTAACTGGTCAGAAACCGGGGAAAGACAATTCTTTGGCCCGGATATGATTCAGGAAGCAGAAGAGCAAGTTCGCATCGTTCGTGAAAAGTTGAAAACAGACCAATCTCGTCAAAAGAGTCAGTATGATCGAAAACATAAGGCTATGACTTTCGAGGTTGACGAGAAGGCTTACCTTCGGGTTACCCCTCTGAAGGGAACCCATCGTTTCGGTATCAAAGGCAAATTGGCTCCTCGTTACATTGGACCTTTCCGTATTCTCGCTAAACGAGGAGAAGTTGCCTACCAGCTGGAACTACCTCCACATCTCTCCAGAGTCCACGATGTTTTCCACGTTTCTCAACTCAGGCGTTGCTTCACGGATCCAATCCGTGGAGTGGACCACGAAAAGCTTGATCTCCAAGATAATCTCACATATCGAGAGTACCCCATTCGTATCCTCGATCAGGCCGAGCGTACCACTCGACGTCATAATATCAAGTTTCTGAAAGTTCAATGGTCGCACCATTCTGAGGATGAAGCAACTTGGGAAAGGGAGGATCGTCTTCCACTCGAGTATCCCGCCCTTTTTCCGGAGGAACCCAAATCTCGGGACGAGATTCTTTTGAGTGGGGGTGAGTTGTCACACCCTAGCTAGTTCATGCATTAGAGTGTTGCATCATGTTTATTCTTTCATCAGAAACCTGAAATGGGGATGACAGAACCCCCAGCCCCTCTGAAACCAATTAGGGTTTACTAAAAACTTTTTCAATGAACCTGAAATGCCCTTCTAAAATGCCCATCATTTTTGTCTTGGTTCAAAACCTCTGCCAAAAGTGATGCACATTTTCCTAGGCCATCTTAGGGTTTTTGAATTAAATCATAAATATTTGAATTTGGGCATTTAAAATTATATAAAATATTTAAATGCTCAAATATCTCCAAACTAAAATGTTTCATGTTGGAAATAATCCAACTATGGACCAGGAGTAGTTTGGTGATTTTAGGAGTTGCCTAAGTATTTTTATTAATTCAAAAAAGTTGCAGAAGTATTAAAAAACAGAAAACAGTAAAAAAATAGAAAAACTTACCTGGCGCCAGCACCCGGCCCACCTGCCGGCCTAGCCCAGCGCCGCTCCAGCGAGCTGCTTGCCGGCCAGGCAGGTATGCAGGTGCCCGACGGCGACCACAGCGCGCGCCACGCAGCTGGCTGCCGCCCTGCTCCATTCTCCCCCAACCCCTCTCTCTCGCGCTCCCCCACCATGGTCGACGCCATCGCCGCCACCCCCTCGCCGTAGACACGCCCTCCGTCAACCCCACGCCGTGCCGCCGTGTCCAGGAGCTCCGCTACCCTCCTCTCCTTCGAGCAAGCCGAGCCCCGAGCGCTCGCAAGGCCCGAGCCCACCGCATCGACCTCGACCGAACCGCCATCGCCGGAGATCCCCTTCAACGCCGTCGTCACTCCGGTCCATCCCCGGCCGCACCAAGGGCTTTGTCGAACTCCCCGTGAGCTTAGCCATCTTCCCCTCCCTTCTTTTCTTGCTCCCGAGCCGTGTAGCGACCTCCCGAAGCTCAACCGCACCCACCGCCGTGGAGCTCGTCGCCGACGTGCTCCCGGTCACCCTCCGGCCACTCCACGGTGTCCATCATGCTCACCGCATCACGTAGCACCTAACTAGCTACTCCCTGCACCTCACCGACCCCTCTTGCGTCAAGTTCGACTTCGGCCGAACTCCGGTGGCCGCCAAAGTCGTCGCCGGCGCCAACTCCGGCCACCCCGACCCTAACGGACTCCACCAAGAGCTGCGGTTCGTCCTCAGCTCCTCTCCGGTGGCCTCCGCGGCTCGTTTGGTTGCCGGAACGGCAAAAACCACTTCCGCCGCCGCGTCGGGCTCACCGGCGGCTAAACGCCGGTGCAGCCGACCCGGGTTTGACGACGGGTGGGCCCTGGTTGACTCTCCTGAGTCAATGACAGGTGGGGCCCAGCCCTGTTAACTAATTAGGATTAGTTTAAATTAATTTTAGTTTAATTAATCACACTAACACGCGGGACCCACTGTCAGGTTTGACTCAGACCGTGTCCCATTGACCTGCTGATGTCACACTGACGTCAGGCTGACGCAGTAAGTGATTTTCTGGAATTATTTTAATATAGGAAATTCCAGAATATAGTTTAAACTTCAAAAATTCATAACTTTTAATCTGTAACTCCAAATCAGACAAGTTATATATGAAAAATGATCAGAAAAATCCAACCTATCCATCTGTACTATTTTCATGCATGATTAAACAAGTTAACTTGATGTTTAATGCAGAACAAGATAAAACACTTTAAAGGGCCATGTATGAGTTTGAAATTTGAATCTTTGGTTCAAATTGGTTCAAACCCTTCTGGTCTTAGTTGCATTAGCCCAACACACTCATATTGCCATGTTTCATGCATGCATCATATTGTTGCACATTGTTTGGTGATAGTTGTGTATCGGTGTTCTTTGCGGCAGGTTCTGCCTCCGAGGAGTACCGTGATTACCCTAACGAAGAACCGTATCAGTGCCTCGAACCATTAGGCAAGCAACCAACCATTTGATCATATCGATACAATCCCATGTTCTCGCTCCTGCTCTCTTTTACTGCATTAGGACAACACGTTTCAAACTGCTGTGTGCTACGGTAGTTGAACCCACTTCCTCTGCATGACCTGTCATTGCCACAGTAACTAGATGAAACCCACTAGCATGTGTAGGAGTTGATTGAGCCATATGTATGTGTTGTTCCTACCTTGCTATGCCTGCTATGCTTAGAGTCGTGTCAGGTCTGGTTCATCTGGGTGATGGGCTAGAGTGAAATGATTATGTCGGTAATGAGAGTGGTGTGGTGAACACGATTTGGTAAAGGTATCGATGAAAGGCCATGTAGGAGTACATGGTGGGTTGTTTCATTGAAGCCGACCTTAAGCACTGAGATCTGTATGTGTGATTTAAGATACAGCTACTACCATGCATTGGGCCCTGAAATATGACCCCGCTCGACTTCTTATTCACCCTAGTCCTCTATCCAGGAGTTGCAAGTAGTTTCTGGAGTTTGTAGCCTACTGGAGGCCGTGGACAGCACTGACCGTAGGGGTGGGCTGTGATGCGGTAGGTACGTGGCCGGGTAAACCGGGCACCTGTTTGGTGTCACGGAACCCTGTTCACATCATTTGGGGCTGTGAGCAAAACTCCGGCCGGATCTCCTCATGGATGGAACCCGAATAGGCGATAAACCTGGACTAGAGACTTAGGTGTTTAGGTAGGTCGTGGTCTACACCCACGTCGGCTTTCGCTTGAAGTCTGCCGAGCACATGTCGTGTGCAGACACTAAGTGGTGGAAACATGTATGAAGAAGTACACCCCTGCAGGGTTAACATGATCTATTCGAATAGCCGCGTCCGTGGTAAAGGACTACTTGGTTGCCTATACAGTTCATAGACAAGTAAATGGAAACTACTAAAAGCCTCAAGATAAGTGTGAGTGCCAAGGATGGCTCTTCCGTAGGCAGACGGAGGTGGATCCTCGGTAGTGTATTGAAGTGGTGAGTAGTGGACTCGTATACGCAAAACCATTTCAAGTTGGAGTCTCGTAGGATAGCCTAGCCAAGAGTCAAAGCTGGCTTGCTGCAACAACTCCACCAACCCTTCTTGATAATGTGCATGTATGTAGGATCTGATGTAAGTCTTGCTGAGGACCTTTGTACTCATGTTGCTATAATTTACATTTTTACAGAAGACGCTGCAACCCCTTCTGATGGGTTCTTCGTAGACGTTGACATCAATGAGTAGGATAAGGCCCAGGTGGTGATCCTGAGCTTGTGAAGGACCACGTAGTATAGCTAGGCTTTCCAAGCCTCTTTTATTTTACTAGTTGTCTGTACTCAAACAAGTTACTTCTGCTGCTGGTTTGTATGACTGTATGACTTGAATGCTGGGTCGTGTGACCCGTACCTATGTGTATGTTATGTATGGCTCTCTGAGCCTTAAATAAAGTACTTGTGTCGTAGAGTCATGTTGTGATGCCTTGTTGTATTTGCACATATCGAGCATATTGTGTGTATGATTGAAATGCTTGGTATGTGTGGGGTCTGACTATCTAGTTGTTTATCTTTAGTAGCCTTTCTTACCAGGAAATGTCTCCTAGTGTTACCACTGAGCCATGGTAGCTTGCTACTGCTCTGGAACACTTAAGCTGGCCGGCATGTGTCCTTCTTCGTTCCTGTGTCTGTCCCTTCGGGGAAATGTCACGCATTGAGTACCGGAGTCCTGTTAGCCCGATACAGCCCGGTTTACCGGAGTCCTGCTAGCCCAGTGCTACAGCCCGGACCCACTTGCTGATGACCGACACGTTCGTTGCTGGGTCATGGATGCCTGTCCCTGTAAGTCTGTGCCACTTTGGGTTTACGACTAGCCATGTCAGCCCGGGCTCCTTATCATATGGGTACTAGCGACACTATCATACACGTGTGCCAAAAGACGCAAACGGTCCCGGGCAAAGGAAAGGCGACTCCCGTGGGAATACCGTGCGTGAGGCCGCAAAGTGATATGAGGTGTTACATGCTAGACCTATGTGTCATCGAGTCGGGGTCCTGACAGCGTTGCTCTCGATATGTGCAAATACAACATGGCATCACAAAATGACTCTACAACTCAAGTATTTATTCAATAGGCTCTGAGGAGAGAGATATTACAAACAGGGGTCTCATGACCCAACATTCAGAGCATACAAACCAAGGCACATGCGGAAGCTTAACATGTCTAAGTACAGACATCTAGAAATGAAAAAGGCTGAGAAGCCTGACTATCTACCAGATCCTGCCGAGGGCACAAGATCGTAGCTGAGGTAACAAGCTAAACGTCGAAGACCACGCGGAACTACTAGCGAGACTGAAGTCTCTCTGCAAAAACATAAAATAGGCAAACGTGAGTACAAATGTACCCAGCAAGACTTACATCAGATCTATCTACATATGCATCATTATCAACAAAGGGGATGGTGGGGTTTAATAGCACCAAGCCAGCTTTGACTCGGTGGCTATCCTAAAGTACGACTGCAAGTAACTCTTTTGAGGTGGCGCACACGAGTCCACATATTCACCATATCAATACACCACTATGGATCCGCTCCCGTCTCCCTACGAGAACGCCATCCATAGCACTCACGCTTATCTTGCGTATTTTAGAATATCCACTTTCACTTGTCTATGAACTGATATAAGCTACCCAGAAGTCCTTTACCGCGGACACGGCTATTCGAATAGATGATGTTAACCCTGCAGGGGTGTACTTCTTCATACATGTTTCCACCACTTAGCGTCTGCACACGACATGTGCTCGGCAGACTTCAAGCGAAAACCGACGTGGGTGTAGACCACGACCTACCTAAACACTCAAGTCTCTAGTCCAGGTTTATCGCCTATTCGGGTTCCATCCATGAGGAGATCCAGCCGGAGTTTCGCTCACAGCCCCAAACGATGTGAACAGGGTTCCGTGACACCAAACGGGCGCCCGGTATACCCGGCCACGTGCCTACCGCATCACAGCCCACCCCTTCGGTCAGTGCTGTGCACGGTCTCCAGCATACTACAAACACCAGAAACTACTTGCAACTCCTGGACAGAGGACTTGGGTGAATAAGAAGTCGAGCGGGGTCATATTTCAGGGCCCAATGTATGGTAGTAGCTGAATCATGGATCACAAACACAGAACTCAGTTCCTATGGACGGCTTCAATGAGACAACCCACCATGTACTCCTACATGGCCTCTCACCGCTACCTTTACCAAATCGTGTTCACCACTTCGCTCACACAGTAGGACATGTTCACACACCTCTGATTCATCCCCGATGAATCAGACCTGACTCAACTCTAAGCAATAGCAGGCATGACAAACAAACATGAATGAGTAGGCACAACATGGCTCAAACAACTCCTACTCATACTAGTGGGTTTCATCTATTTACTGTGGCAATGACAGGTCATGCAGAGGATAAAGGGGTTCAGCTACCGCAACAAGTAACAGTTGAATCGTTGTTGTCCTAATGCAGTAAAAGAGAGCAGGAGCGAGAGAGTAGGATTCTACAGATGGATTCCTTGAATTTTTCTGATAATTTTTCATATATAAATTATTTCATTTGGAGTTACGGTTAATTTTCTATGATTTGTTGAAGTTTTAGCTATTTCTGGAATTTTCCTGATTATATTAAAAACCAGAAATGATTTATTGCGTCAGCACTAGGTCATGCTGACCTCAGCAGGTCAACAGGCGTCGACCAGGTCACACCTGACTGGGGTGGCCCACCTGTCATTGACTCAGCACTAACCTGGGTTTAGTTAACTCTTAACTAAAGTAATTAGAAGGGCTGGGGCCCACATGTCAGTGACACAGGAACTAATCCCGGTCAAACCCAGCGCTGACTGGGGTTTGACCAGGGGTGGGGCCTACTGTCAGTGGCTATAGGTTGTTTAGTTAGTTGGGTTAGCTCCTAATGACGGAGCCACGTCGGCTCGCCTAAGTTTGGCCGGCGGCGACCAAAAACGCGGCGGAGACGCACCGGGGTGGCTCGGGTTTCGTCTATACTGCACCGTTCAGTGCGCCCTTTGGCGCTACAGAGAGCTGGCGCGATGGCGCGTCGGATGGTCGTGGTCTCCGGGCCTGGGGTGGCCGGAGTCGACGGCGGCGAGCTCGGTTGCAGCCGCCGGAGCTCGGGTGAGACACGGGCGACAACTAGGGGGCACGAGAGGGTGAGCTGCGGCATGCAACGGGCTCGTGGAGACGTTCTGAGCACGATGGTGTACTCGGGTGGGAGCTCCAGTGGCTGTGGCCACGGCTACGCCATGGCCGGCTGCGAGATGTTCTCGGCCGTCATGGGGAATGAAGGTAGAGAACGACCGCGAGCTTGAGAGAAGAGGGGAGAGGAAGAGGGGCTCACGGCGAGTGCAGAGGTGGCCTCGGTGTGCTCGGGGAAGACTCGGTGACGGTGAATCGGCGGCGGCGGGCGGCGGAGCCCGAGGAGGAAGACGATGGTGATGGCGGCGTTCCAGGGCGTCCGGCGCCGTGCGTCTCTACGAGGAGGCGTAGCCCACAGTGGCGGGGCGCGTGGGCACAACGGCGAGGCGAGAGGGAGGCTGTGGCCGCGTCGGCGCTTTCCGGTGTGTTCAGGCGTCGTGGGAGAGAGCGACAGAGGAGGAGTTGGGGACGAGGGAGAGTGCGAGGGGGTTCCAGGGGGTGGCGTGGAGCTGCAGGAGACGTCCAGGGGAGGAGGAGGCAGCCAGGCAGGGAGGAGGTGGCCGGGGCGCGTGGCCGCGCGCGCCGGGCGCGTGCCCGTCCTCCTGGCAGGGAGGAAGACGACAGGGGAGGAAGCGGCGGTGGGCTGGGCCGGTTGGGCTACCAGGTGAGCGCCAGGTAAGTCCAGGTGGGTTCTCTCTCTCTCTTTTTTATATTTCTGTTCTGTTTTTCTTTTATTAATATCTTTTGCCATTGTTTTGAATTTAAACAAATTCAAACAATGCCAAAACTCCTCTGAATATTTTTATTTTGCTAGATGGACTTTTCCAAAAGCTCATAAAATATTTCAGGGGTATTTGAAATTATATTCTAATTATATGAATATAATTCAAATTCTAATAGCTAATGATTTAAATTCAAAGTCCCAAAAATAAATCCTTAAAAATGTTCAATATTTTGGTTGGGACCAGAACCCTTGCCAAAAATTATCAAACATTTAAGAAGAGCATTTTGGAACAATGAATGAGATTTTAGGGTTTTTGCCCTTCTTTTATTTAGGGTTTTGAGGCTTCCAAATTTCCTCAGTTCAAGTTTCAAAATTTAAACATGATGGAAACACTAGGCAGCACCAGAAGCTAGGGATGTGACAACTCACCCCCACTAAACAAAAATCTCGTCCCGAGATTCAAGCGTAGGGTAAGGTGAAGGGGGAACGCAAACTAGCACAATCTTCACGATCCAGGTTGCACTTCATAAGAACCTTGATTCGATCATCATCTTGTCTCGATGTCTTGCTCTGGGAACTCCAACCAACATGACAACGAGAGGAGAAGGGAACTCTAGAAGGATCAATCTTCTCGAAGGTCGAACAACTCAGGATTAACTCTCGGAATGAGACGTAGCAACATCTCTCGAGCTGAGAGACGAAGCACACATCTAGAGGGATGGAGTGAAACGGATGACGAAATTTCACTAGGTAGACAACAATTTCACACTTAAAAAGGTGGTAAACTATTGTCAACGTAGCGAGGAGTTGAGTTTCCATGATACCTCAGCGAGACATCCTGGAGGGGGGTGATTCGTAGATATATCCCCTTAAGTGGCAAAAAGAATTACCTTTGATTCAGGATCATTGAAACTCTTTATACCAGCTTAAGGCAAATCACAATCGATCATTTGGAGGAGGTCGGTAGAATGGCATACTCGGACTTGGATGATGTGGATTACCTTGTTGAAGACAACATAATGGATGAATTTGCTTACCACCGGAAATGGAAGAGACCCATGGTAGAATGGCACATTGGCGGTGCAAGCTGGGAACAAAATGCAAACGCTGGGAATGATTCTGATAACTGGGGAAGAACCCAACAATAGAGAGTGAATTCACTGTTTGAAAGGTCATAGCATAACCGAGGAAACTGAGAGCATCCCAATTAGTGTCGATGATAACACCTAGCGCTTGTGCGTGCTCTCAAGAACTTGAGCATTTCCATAATCATCAAGATTTTACCAATATCCGTGTCAAGGATCCTGGCAACACAACTTGCTACCATGATGAATACTGACGGACGATGCGGATGCAAAAGAAGATAACACCTTCTCAGATTTCATCTTAGCGAGGCCAAGGGGCAAATCTGGACGATCAACCGAGAGACATTTAGCACTCCACTTCTAATGTTCTCCTTGATGTACTAGTGTATCCCATTCATTGAAATGGTCTGGTATCTAGAACATCAAGTAAAGGTCGGACTTCGGAAACACAAAAATCCATAAGGAACAACTACTAGAATAAGTTCTACGAGATCCTTATGGGGAGGTGGCCAACTTCCCCAATCAAGATATTATAATAACAGGTTTTCCGGCGGGGTGTGTTAGCCACGACATCCACTTTACCGGTTACAGAGAGACCATTATTATAGTTCTTGGGAAATGTTCCAACCATCATATCTGCCTGAGATTCAGATCTGGTTGGTGTCCGAATAATCCAGACTCATCAAGCCTAGGAACAAAAATGAAAGTTTGCAACACAAATCGACGAGATGACGTTGCGAGATTCTCGGGAAATGAACTACGATAGCGAGCTCCAAAACATGAGCTGGTTCTGCTACAAACATGTAAACACGTTGTCCCAGACAAGCATGGCCACGTAGTAGTCTTATAATTAAGCACTACCGGGTTCAGGTGGGGAACCATCATCGAGGATATCGAAGTCTTTACGCAAGTCCATGGATTAGATCCCAAGCATAGACTTCTTTTCCTTGAACAAGTCAATCAGTGGCTTAGTGTGCTAGGGACACATATAGAATTGAAGGTTGCAAGCCTCCAGACTACAAAATACTTTGCACGTGTGCATGACTGGTTTGGGATGGTTCCAAAGGAAACAAAACAATCTTCCTCGAATTCATGGCAGCAACTTACATCAGATGCACATGAATTAGGGGAAGTCACTACTTTCATCCAAACATATGCTTCATGAATGAAACACGAAGAAATGCTTACACAAGTTTCCAACACTAGGTTGATGTTCAACATGATTCATGGGGGGAGACAAAATGCTACTGATGGGCTCAACAACAACTCATTGGAATTTCCATATCACTGGACTTCCACCATCATGTGAACACGGTGATAGCATTGGTCAGACCAAAGATGTAATGGTGTATGCTCGAGGGATCAACCACGAGTAAGACAACATTACGAGCATCATTGGTACTGATTTGATTTGACGATAGCCCACACTCAAATCAAAGGATTGATAAGACAATAGGTCCAGCAACTGATCACAGGGACCAATCGATGAAGATATCATCTTTCTTCAACACACTCTACACAAGAATATCCCTTTGGAACGAACTAAGTTAGGCAAGCTTTTATCTTCCAATTCTCCAAGTTGTTGTCTAGCTTAACCAACTAGCTCAGGGATATCCAACACAGATTCTTGGAGAAAGGGTGGTTCACAAGAAACTGACTTGATCACGAGTTCAACATAATAGTCAGGAAACAACCCGGTAACACTTCCAAGAAGATATTTGGAAAGTCACGAACCACCGGTATGTTACTAAGCTTGAGAACAATCTTGCTTGTCAGGGCAAGACGATATAATCAAACAAGCAAGGATTGACACTATCCTAACTCATTGATTGAAAAGTGCACCAGGAATAAGGACTAGGTAGCACGATCAATCTTAGAATGATGACTCAATAATCAGCACGCTAAGAATGAGGTTGTTGTCCATTTAACTACCAAGCAACGGAGTTGCTAGCAGTATTGATTTCACACACCACGATTCACTTGTCGGCATTCCGGTTACAGTAACACAGGAACAGAGGAATGAACAATGATGGCAAGAAGTATCACTGTACCAAGAGTTCATAGGATGGTGTGCAATTCCTATAACAATCCCGATATAAAGATGGTAATACTCCAAGGTAGAGCAGAGCAAAAGCTGGATTAGCAATTTGTTCTGCGGAGCACAACTTCTTTGACCCAATCCTGGGTATGGAAGAGGTACTGGGGTTTGTTTCTCCTAGTCATTCCGGATAGAATGGCTTGACGGACCACAAGAGTAATAGGCATCGATAAACGAACACACGCATACTCTTGACTATCAATTGATAGATGAAGGTCAGTAGACCACTAAAGAGGGACAACTCAAAGGAACATATAACTTTCTGAGTTGTGGATGCATAGATTAGTATGTCGGGCGAGATCAACATTTCTTCCAGATAACCCATGCAGAAAGGTTGAGCTGGCAGAGTCACAATATAGCATCGAGAACTCGTCAAGAGCACTCTTATTGTTATCTTTTGGTCAAGATCTTCTGTCATAAACAGTTCATGGTATTTGGAAGAAGGATACACCACGAATCTCGAGGACTATCGCAAAGGTTACTAATATCCTAAAGGCACTAGCAATTACTATCAACATGAAGTAAGTAGGGTGAATCTTGGGCTCAGAAACCCAGGAGTAGAATACCTACCAACTAAATGGCATCACGGGATGCTTTCGAGAATGATGGCCAGAATCATCACACTGGGAACATAAAACGTGGCTAAATTACTAGATGATCCCCTAAGACACCTAGGCTCATAATACCAGCTCCAACACATATGTCAAGGCAATAAAGTACCTCAACTCACTGATTTGTGTGATTAATCTTACCAAAGGCACATCGGAAACAGGAGGAGGGGATTTGCAAATGCATCCGACTATTTAGAAACCTGGGATGACTCGGACAGCATAACGGCTGTAAATGCTCAGAAAAGTTTTGAGACATTCACAAAAATGGTGGCATAACCACTCAGAAGCGCAATACCAAGGTTTTGAGATCATCAATTGACATACAGAAGTAGTAGGAACTGGACTGAGGCTTAAGTCCAACAGTTCTATAGGTCTACGGATTAGTAACACGTGATCCTGATAGAAAGAAGAGAAAGCCTAGTTCCTTAACCCCGTAGAAAAGATAAGATGACTCAGATCAGAGGGCATGAGGTATAAGGAGTAAAAGAGCCTTACGTTCCATCCCACAATCAATTCCCTTATATAACTAAAGAATTTCTAGGCTCAACTTTGACCAGTTTGGCTTGCTAATCCTACAGGCAGTCAAGCTCTGATACCAACACTGTCAGGACCCCGACTCAATGCCACATCGATCTAGCATGTAACACCTCATATCACTTTGCGGCCTCACGCACGGTATTCCCACGGGTGTCGCCTTACCTTTGCCCGGGACCGTTTGCGCCTTTTGGCACACGTATATGATAGTGTCGCTAGCATCCATATGATAAGGAGCCCGGGCTGACATGGCTAGTCGTAAACCCAAAGTGGCACAAACTTACAGGGACAGGCATCCATGACCCAGCATCGAACGTGTCGGTCATCAGCGAGTGAATCCAGGCTGTAGCACTGGGCTAGCAGGACTCCGGTGAACCGGGCTGTAGCGGGCTAACAGGACTCCGGTATTCATCGCGTGACATTTCCCCGAAGGGACAGACACAGGAACGAAGAAGGACACATGCCGGCCAGCCTAAGTGTTCCGGAGCAGTAGCAAGCTACCATGGCTCAGTGGAAACACTAGGAGACATTTCCCGGTAAGAGAGGCTACTAAGGATAAACAACTAGATAGCCAGATCCCACACATACCAAGCATTTCAATAACATACACACAATATGCTCGATATGTGCAAATACAACATGGCATCACAACATGACTCTACAACTCAAGTATTTATTCAATAGGCTCCGAGGAGCGAGATATTACAAACAGGGGTCTCATGACCCAACATTCAGAGCATACAAATCAAAGGCACATGCGGAAGCTTAACATGTCTGAGTACAGACATCTATAAATGAAAAAGGCTGAGAAGCCTGACTATCTACCAGATCCTGCCGAGGGCACAAGATCGTAGCTGAGGTAACAAGCTAAACGTCGAAGACCACGCGGAACTACTAGCGAGACTGAAGTCTCTCTGCAAAAACATAAAATAGGCAAACGTGAGTACAAATGTACCCAGCAAGACTTACATCAGATCTAACTACATATGCATCATTATCAACAAAGGGGATGGTGGGGTTTAACAGCAGCAAGCCAGCTTTGACTCGGTGGCTATCCTAAACTACGACTGCAAGTAACTCTTTTGAGGTGGCGCACACGAGTCCACATATTCACCATATCAATACACCACTATGGATCCGCTCCCGTCTCCCTACGAGAACGCCATCCATAGCACTCACGCTTATCTTGCGTATTTTAGAATATCCACTTTCACTTGTCTATGAACTGATATAAGCAACCCAGAAGTCCTTTACCGCGGACACGGCTATTCGAATAGATGATGTTAACCCTGCAGGGGTGTACTTCTTCATACATGTTTCCACCACTTAGCGTCTGCACACGACATGTGCTCGGCAGACTTCAAGCGAAAGCCGACGTGGGTGTAGACCACGACCTACCTAAACACTCAAGTCTCTAGTCCAGGTTTATCGCCTATTCGGGTTCCATCCATGAGGAGATCCGGCCGGAGTTTCGCTCACAGCCCCAAACGATGTGAACAGGGTTCCGTGACACCAAACGGGCGCCCGGTATACCCGGCCACGTGCCTACCGCATCACAGCCCACCCCTTCGGTCAGCGCTGTGCACGGCCTCCAGCATACTACAAACACCAGAAACTACTTGCAACTCCTGGACAGAGGACTTGGGTGAATAAGAAGTCGAGCGGGGTCATATTTCAGGGCCCAATGTATGGTAGTAGCTGAATCATGGATCACAAACACAGAACTCAGTTCCTAAGGACGGCTTCAATGAGACAACCCACCATGTACTCCTACATGGCCTCTCACCGCTACCTTTACCAAATCGTGTTCACCACTTCGCTCACACACAGTAGGACATGTTCACACACCTCTGATTCATCCCCGATGAATCAGACCTGACTCAACTCTAAGCAATAGCAGGCATGACAAACAAACATGAATGAGTAGGCACAACATGGCTCAAACAACTCCTACTCATACTAGTGGGTTTCATCTATTTACTGTGGCAATGACAGGTCATGCAGAGGATAAAGGGGTTCAGCTACCGCAGCAAGTAACAGTTGAATCGTTGTTGTCCTAATGCAGTAAAAGAGAGCAGGAGCGAGAGAGTAGGATTGTATCGGAATGAACAAGGGGGTTTTGCTTGCCTGGCACTTCTGAAGATAGCATTGAGTCTTCATCAGTGTCAATGATCACAACGTCGGAACAACATCTACCGAGGGGGAACAACACCGGCAAACACAGAAGAAACACGATCAATGCAATGCACAATATGATGCATGCTATGACATGGCAATATGAATGTGTTTTGGGCTAATGCACCTAGCTATGATTTAAATGAAGTTGGTTTGAATACATGATTCAAATTCCAACTCCATATATGATTATTTAAATGCCCTTTATTTGTTTTGTCCAAAACAGAGGACAAACATTGTTCAAACATGCATGAAAATGGTACAGATGGATTGCTTGAATTTTTTCTGATAATTTTTCATATATAAATTATTTCATTTGGAGTTACGGTTAATTTTCTATGATTTATTGAAGTTTTAGCTATTTCTGGAATTTTCCTGATTATATTAAAAACCAGAAATGATTTATTGCGTCAGCACTAGGTCATGCTGACCTCAGCAGGTCAACAGGTGTCGACCAGGTCAAACCTGACTGGGGTGGCCCACCTGTCATTGACTCAGCACTAACCTGGGTTTAGTTAACTCTTAACTAAAGTAATTAGAAGGGCTGGGGCCCACATGTCAGTGACACAGGAACTAATCCCGGTCAAACCCAGCGCTGACTAGGGTTTGACCAGGGGTCGGGCCTACTGTCAGTGGCTGTAGGTTGTTTAGTTAGTTGGGTTAGCTCCTAATGACGGAGCCACGTCGGCTCGCCGGAGTTTGGCCGGCGGCGACCAAAAACGAGGTGGAGACGCACCGGGGTGGCTCGGGTTTCGTCTAGACTGCACCGTTCAGTGCGCCTTTGGCCCTACGGAGAGCTGGTGCGATGGCGCGTCGGATGGTCGTGGTCTCCGGGCCTGGGGTGGCCGGAGTCGACGGCGGCGAGCTCGGTTGCGGCCGCCGGAGCTCGGGTGAGACACGGGCGACCACTAGGGGGCACGAGAGGGCGAGCTGTGGCATGCAACGGGCTCGTGGAGACGTTCTAAGCACGATGGTGTACTCGGGTGGGAGCTCCAGTGGCTGTGGCCACAGCTACGCCATGGCCGGCGGTGAGATGTTCTCGGCCGTCATGGGGAATGAAGCTAGAGAACGACCGCGAGCTTGAGAGAAGAGGGGAGAGGAAGAGGGGCTGACGGCGAGTGCAGAGGTGGCCTCGGCGTGCTCGGGGAAGACTCGGTGACGGCGAATCAGCGATGGCGGGCGGCGGAGCCCGAGGAGGAAGACGATGGTGATGGCGGCGTTCCAGGGCGTCCGGCGCCGTGCGTCTCTACGAGGAGGCGTAGCCCACAGTGGCGGGGCGCGTGGGCACAACGGCGAGGCGAGAGGGAGGCTGTGGCCGCGTCGGCGTGCGGCGGCGCTTTACGGTGTGTTCAGGCGTCGTGGGAGAGAGCGACAGAGGAGGAGTTGGGGACGAGGGAGAGTGCGAGGGGGTTCCAGTGGGAGGAGGAGGCAGCCAGGCAGGGAGGAGGTGGCCGGGGCGCGTGGCCGCGCGCACCGGGCGCGTGCCCGTCCTCCTGGCAGGGAGGAAGACGACAAGGGAGGAAGCGGCGGTGGGCTGGGCCGTGCTGGGCCGGTTGGGCTACCAGGTGAGCGCCAGGTAAGTCCAGGTGGGTTCTCTCTCTCTTTTTTTTATATTTCTGTTCTGTTTTTCTTTTATTAATATCTTTTGCCATTGTTTTGAATTTAAACAAATTCAAACAATCCCAAAACTCCTCTGAATATTTTTATTTTGCTAGATGGACTTTTCCAAAAGCTCATAAAATATTTCAGGGGTATTTGAAATTATATTCTAATTATATGAATATAATTCAAATTCAAATAGCTAATGATTTAAATTCAAAGTCCCAAAAATAAATCCTTAAAAATGTTCAATATTTTGGTTGGGACCAGAACCCTTGCCAAAAATTATCAAACATTTAAGAAGAGCATTTCGGAACAATGAATGAGATTTTAGGGTTTTTGCCCTTCTTTTATTTAGGGTTTTGAGGCTTCCAAATTTCCTCAGTTCAAGTTTCAAAATTTAAACATGATGCAAACACTAGGCAGCACCAGAAGCTAGGGATGTCACACTAGTGTTCGAACCTCAAGGTTCTGCCGGAACCCTAAATCCGGCATTTGGCGCGCTAGGTAGGGGTGCTCCGGAATTCGTCTTCCGTCGCCCTGTTCTTCTCCGACCGTTGCGTCCATGTCTGATGCACGCCGGGTTCGCGCCGAGCGCCGAGCCTCCCTCGCTTCCCGCGTCGCCCAGACGGCTCCCGTCGGCAGGCGCCCTCGCCGTTCCCCATCGCCTGCCGTCAACGCCGCCACCGGCCCGGCGGGGAACAAGCAGCAAGCATCGTCCCAGCACCCGTCCATGAGGCGAGACGGCTGCACTGCTAAACCCTCGCTCACCCCTGCTGGTTCTTCGTCCCGCGCGCCCCGCGCGGCCATGGAGGCTCGAGCTGCGCTCACCGCGGCAAATGAGCTCCTGCGCTACCGTCCAATTGATGACGTATACGAAGAATGGCTCGACCGAGTCGCCGAACTCGTCCACGCCGCTGGGGCTCCCCCGCGCCATCTTTCTCGCTGCACCGTGCCCCGCCATGGGTGGGCAATGAAGCTCCTGGGACGCCTCAGCCGCCTCCCCCTCAAGAAGGCGCCCTGGCTCCAAGGCACGCGGCTCCTGGGCGGAACCCGCCCCGTCAGGAACCAGCGCTGCAGGAGCAGAGCTGCCAACAGGTCCCTCGCCCTCGAGAAGCTGCCCGAGCGCTCCCTGCTCCGGCTCGTCCGGACCATGCTCCTGCTCCAGCACGTCAAGACCCGGCGCTGCACCTAGCTGCGGTGCACGGGGACCCACAAGACCGAGCCCTTCGTCCTCCAAGGCCTCCCATGGCCACAGCGGGCTGCTGCGCCTTCACCACCGAGCTGCGCACTGTCGCGTGGCCCGGAAAGTTCAAGCCAGACCTGCGTCCTCGCTACGACGGCACGGCTGACCCTGCAGAGTTCCTCCAGCTCTACGAGCTGGGCATCGAGGCTGCCAACGGAGATAAGAGGGTCATGGCGAACTGGTTTCCCATGGCTCTCAAGGACGGGGCCCGCACCTGGCTTCTAAACCTGGCCCCAGGCACGATCTCCTCCTGGGACGAGATACGCACCCGCTTCATCGCCAACTTCCAGGGTACTCGCGACCGGCCACCCGCCGTGAGCGACATGCGCCGAATCAAGCAGCAACCAGGGGAAACCCTGCAGAAGTACATCCAGCGCTTCAACAACGCGCGCCTCAAGATTCCCAAGGTGACAGAGGAGGCCATTATCTCAGCCTTCTCTGATGGCGTGCGTGACGTCAAAATGAAGGAGGAGCTCGCAATGCATGAAGATCTATGCACTTCCTTGGAGCTGTTCAACCTGGCGACCAAGTGCGCCAGGGCTGAGGAAGGGCGTCTCTCCCTCCTCGAGTTGCCTGCCGCAGACCCTGAAGAGAAGAAGCCCAAGGCCAAGGACGTGAAGCGCAAAGGGGCTGCCATGCTCGCGGCAGAACCAGTGTCACATCCCTAGTTCTGGCCTGTCCTATGCCTGCTTCCATCTGAGCATCATGTTTAAATTTTTGAAACCTGAACTGAGGAATTTTGGAAGCCTCAAAAACTTAAATAAAAAAAGGGCAAAAACCCTAAAAATCTCATTCATTGCTCCAAAATGCTCTTCTTAAATGTTTGATAATTTTGGTAAGGGTTCTGGTCCCAACCAAAATATTGAACATTTTTAAGGATTTATTTTGGGACTTTGAATTTAAATCATTAGCTATTTGAATTTGAATTATATTCATATAACTAGAATATAATTTCAAATACCCCTGAAATATTTTATGAGCTTTTGGAAAAGTCCATATAGCAAAATAAAAATATTCAGAGGAGCTTTTGGCATTGTTTGAATTATTTTAAATTCAAAACAGTGGCAAAAGATTAAATAAAAATAAAACAAACAGAACAATAAAACAGGAGAGAGAGGAAACCTACCTGGGCCACTTACCCGCAGCCTACCTGGCGCCACCAACTGGCCCAGCCGGCCCAGCCCATCTCCACCCCCTCCCCTGTTGTCTTCCTCCCTCGCCAGAAGGACAGAGGCGAGGCGTGGCGCGCGCCCGAGAGGCCTCGGCCACCTCCTGCTTCCTCCTCGACGCCCGGAGACGCCACGCACCTCCCTGCCTCTCTTCCTCACTCTCCTGCGTCCCCATCCTCTCCCCGGAACACTCTCCCCCTCCTCTGTTCTCCTCACCCGAACGGAGCCGCCGCCACCGCCGAGAGCCACCGTGGCTACCGGCCACCCCACGCCTCACCGACGCCCTAGAAAGCTCCGCCCCGACCCCCTCTTCCTCCCCACCGATCCACGGTCCTCCGGAAGCCCTGCAGCGTCGCCCTCAAGCTCGCCCCCAACCTTCGGCCGCCGGCGAACTTTCGAGGATTCGCGAGCTCCAGCCCCTCCCCGGCCTGGCCGTTGCCTCCACCAGATCCGCTGTGAGCTACTCTTCCATTCCCCCTCCTCCTCGCGCTCGTTCCCGTACTCTAGCCGCCCTAACCACCTTGCCGAGCGCTCCTCGCCGCCGGCCATGGCACCGCCGTGGCCACAGGTGTCTTAGCTCGCGTCTGAGCACGCCCTCGGGCTCGAGATGTTCCCAGGAGCCGAAAACTCCCATCGGTTCGTCCATAGCCGCACCATAGCATCGTCTTAGGCGATGCCCGAGCTCCGGTCGCCGCCTCTCTCGCCGTAGTTGCCGCTACCGGTCACCCCAGCCGCGGCCACAGCCACCGCTGGACGCGCCGCGTCGCGGACGTTCTAATGAGCCAAACCGCGCGCCAAACCATCGCCCCTAGCTCAAATCCGAGTCGCGCCGCCGTGCGGAATGGTCGCCGCCGGCGATACTCCTGTGTCACTGACGTGTGGCCCCCACACGTCAGGTTTGACCTGGGGCGCCCAGTTGACCCTGCTGATGTCACTGTGACGTGGTGCTGACGCCATAATCATTTCTGGATTTAATATTATTCAGGAAATTCCAGAAAATGCCTAAAACTTCAATAAATCATAGAAATTCAACCGTAGCTCCAAATTAAATAATTTATATATGAAAAATTATCAGAAAAATTCAAGGAATCCATCTGTACCATTTTCATGCATGTTAGAACAACTTATAGCTGCTGTATAGCACAAATCAATTCAATGACATTGAATAATCACATATGGAGTTTGAATTTGAATCTTGTATTCAAACCAACCCCATTTAACTTGTTGCTAGATGCATTAGCCCAAAACACATTCATTTTGCCATGTCATGATCATGCATCATATTGTGCATTGCATTGATTGTGTTTCCTTCTGTGTTGCCGGTATTTGTCCCCTCTCGATAGACGTGATACCGATGATGTGATCGTTGACACTGATGAAGACTCAATGTTATCTTCAGAAGTGCTAGGCAAGCAAAACCCCCTTGTTCATTCCGATACAATCCCACTCTCTCGCTCCTGCTCTCTTTTACTGCATTAGGACAACAACGATTCATCTGTTACTTGCTGCCGTAGCTGAACCCCTTTATCCTTTGCATGACCTGTCATTGCCACAGTAAATAGATGAAACCCACTAGCATGAGTAGGAGTTGTTTGAGCCCTGTTGTGCCTACTCATTCATGCTTGTTTGTCATGCCTGCTACTGCTTAGAGTCGAGTCAGGTCTGATTCATCCGGGATGAATCAGAGGTGTGTGAACATGTCCTACGGTGTGTGAGCTAAGCGTGTGAACACGATTTGGTAAAGGTAGCGGTGAGAGGCCATGTAGGAGTACATGGTGGGTTGTCTCATTGCAGCCGTCCTCAGGAACTGAGTTCTGTGTTTGTGATCCATGGTTCAGCTACTACCACGCATTGGGCCCGAAACCAATGGACCCTCTCGGCTTCTTGATCACCCTTGTCCTCTGTCCAGGAGTTGCAAGTAGTTTCTGGTGTTTGTAGTATGCTGGAGGCCGTGCGCAGCGCTGACCGTAGGGGTGGGCTGTGATGCGGTAGGCACGTGGTCGGGTAAACCGGGCGCCCGTTTGGTGTCACGGAACCCTGTTCACATCGTTTGGGGCTGTGAGCGAAACTCCGGCCGGATCTCCTCATGGATGGAACTCGAATAGGCGATAAACCTGGACTAGAGACTCGAGTGTTTAGGCAGGCCGTGGCCGACACCCACGTTGGGCTTCCGCTTGAAGGTTGCCGAGTACATGTCGTGTAAACGGCGGTAAGTGGTGAGAGCGTGTGTGAAGAAGTACACCCCTGCAGGGTTAACATCATCTATTCGAATAGCCGTGTCCGCGGTAAAGGACTTCTGGGTTGCTTATATCAGTTCATAGACAAGTGAAAGTGGATACTCTAAAATACGCAAGATAAGCGTGAGTGCTATGGATGGCGTTCTCGTAGGGAGACGGGAGCGGATCCATAGTGGTGTATTGATATGGTGAATATGTGGACTCGGGTGCGCCACCTCAAAAGAGTTGTTTGCAGTCGTAGTTTAGGATAGCCACCGAGTCAAAGCTAGCTTGCTGCAGTTAAACCCCACCACCCCTTTGTTGATAATGATGCATATGTAGTTAGTTCTGATGTAAGTCTTGCTGGGTACATTTGTACTCATGTTTGCCTATTTTATGTTTTTGCAGAGAGACTTCGGTCTCGCTAGTAGTTCTGCGTGGACTTCGACGTTTAGCTTGATACCTCAGCTACGATCTTGTGCCCTCGGCAGGATCTGATAGATAGTCAGGCTTCTCAGCCTTTTTCATTTATAGATGTCTGTACTCAGACATGATAGCTTTCGCTTGTGCTTTGATTTGTATGCTCTGATTGTTGGGTCATGAGACCCATGTTTGTAATATCTCGCTCCTCGGAGCCTAATGAATAAATTACTTGAGTCATAGAGTCATGTTGTGATGCCATGTTGTATTTGCATATATCGAGCATATTGTGTGTATGTTATTGAAATGCTTGGTATGTGTGGGATCTGACTATCTAGTTGTTTATCTTTAGTAGCCTCCCTTACCGGGAAATGTCTCCTAGTGTTTCCACCGAGCCATGGTAGCTTGCTACTGCTCCGGAACACTTAGGCTGGCCGGCATGTGTCCTTCTTCGTTCCTGTGTCTGTCCCTTCGGGGAAATGTCACGCGATGAATACCGGAGTCCTGTTAGCCTGCTACAGCCCGGTTCACCGGAGTCCTGCTAGCCCAGTGCTACAGCCTGGATTCACTCGCTGATGACCGACACGTTCGATGCTGGGTCATGGATGCCTGTCCCTGTAAGTCTGTGCCACTTTGGGTTTACGACTAGCCATGTCAGCCCGGGCTCCTTATCATATGGATGCTAGCGACACTGTCATATACGTGTGCCAAAAGGCACAAATGGTCCCGGGCTAAGGTAAGGCGACACCCGTGGGAATACCGTGCGTGAGGCCGCAAAGTGATATGAGGTGTTACATGCTAGATCGATGTGGCATTGAGTCGGGGTCCTGACAGCGTTGGTATCAGAGCTTGACTGCCTGTAGGATTACCAAGCCAAACTGGTCGAAGTTGAGTCTAGAAATTCTTTAGTTATATAAGGGAATTGATTGTGGGATGGAACGTAAGGCTCTTTTTACTCCTTATACCTCATGGCCTTCTGATCTGAGTCATCATCTTCTCCTCTACGGGGATTAAGAACTAGGCTATCTCTTCTTTCTATCAGGATCACGTGTTACTAATCCGTAGACTTATAGATTGTTGGACTTAAGCCTCATTTCAGTTCCTACTACTTCTGTATGTTAATTGTTGATCTCGAAACCTTGATATTGTGCTTCTGAGTGGTTATGCTGCCATTTTTGTGAATGTCTCAAATCTTTTCTGAGCATTTACAGCCGTTATGCTGTCCGAGTCATCCCAGGTTTCTAAGTAGTCTGATGCATTTGCAAATCCTTTCTTTCCGTTTCAATGTTCCCACGGGCCAGATTAACCACACTAATCAGTGAGTTGAGGTACTCCGTTACCTTGACATATATGTTGGAGATATTATTATGACCCTAGGTGTCTTAGGGAGTCACCTAGTAATCTAGCAACATTTTGTGTTCCCAGTGTGAAGATT
This sequence comes from Triticum aestivum, assembly GCF_018294505.1. NCBI lineage: Eukaryota > Viridiplantae > Streptophyta > Magnoliopsida > Poales > Poaceae > Triticum > Triticum aestivum. Next base: position 70,975,476 of record NC_057810.1, on the reverse strand, counting down.
CTGGCCATTATTTTTGAAAGCATCCCGTGATGTTATTAGTTAGTAGGCATTCTATTCCTGGGTTCTGAACCCGAGATTCACTCTACCTACTCCATGTTGATAGTAATTGCTAGTGCCTTTAGGATATTAGTAACCTTTGCGATAGTCCTTGAAGTTCGTGGTATCTTCTTCTTCCAAATACCATGAACTACTTGTGGCAGAAGTTCCTCGTTGAACTGAAATATCACAACCTGAGTGCTCTTGATGAGTTCTCCATTATACATTGTGGCTCTGCCAGTTCTACCTTTCTGCATGGGTTATCCGGAAGAAATATGTTGAACTTGGTTCGACATACTAATCTATGCATCCACAACTCAGAAAATTATATGTTCCTTTGAGTTGTCCCTCTTTAGTTGTCTACTGACCTTCGTCTATCAATTGATAGTTAAGAGTATGCGTGCGTTCGTTTATCGATGCCTATTACTCTTGTGGTCCGTCAAGCCATTCTATCGCAGAATGACTAGGAGAAACAAACTCCAGTACCTCTTCCATATCCAGGATTGAGTCAAAGAAGTTGTATGCCGCAGATCAAATGCCAATCCAGCTTTTGTTCTGTACTACCTTGGAGTATTACCATCTTTATATCGGGATTGTTATAGGAATTGCACACCATCCTATGAACTCTTGGTACAGTGATACTTCTTGCCATCATTAGTCATTCCTCGGTCTTCGTTTTGATGCAACCGGAATACCGACAAATGAATTGTGATGTGTGAAATCAATACGCCTAGCAACCTCGTTGCTGGGTAGTTAAAGGACAATAATTTCATTCTTAGTGTGTTGGTTATTGAATCATCATTCTAAGATTGATCGTGCTACCTAGTCCATTCTCCTGGTTCACTCCTCGATCGATGAGTTAGGATTATTTCAAATCCTTGCTCTATTGATCATATCGTCTTGACCTGAAAAGCAAGATTGTTCTCGAGCTTAGTAACATACCGGTGGTTCATGATATTCCAAATTTCTTCTCGGAAGTATCACCAGGTTGTCGCCTGACCGCTATGTTGATCTCGTCATCAAGTTGGGTTCTTGTGAACCACCTTCTCTCCAAAAATCGGTGTTAGATATCCCTGAGCTAGTTGGTTAAGCTAGACAACAACTTGGAGAGTTGGAAGATAAAATCTTGCCTGACTTAGTTCGTTCCAAAGGGATATTCTTTTGTAGTGTGTGTTGAAGAAAGATGATATCTTCATCGATTGGTCCCTGTGGTCAGTTGTTGGACCTATTGTCCTATCAATCCTTTGATTTGAGTGTGGGCTATCGTCAAATCAAATCAGTACCAACGATGCTCGTAATGTTGTCTTATTCGTGGTTGATCCCTTGAGCATACACCATTACATCTTTGGTCTGACCAATGCTATCACCGTGTTCACTTAACTATGGAATTTCTTTTAAAAGGAAACCTAGATGAATTGTTGTTGAGCCCATTGACAACATCCTTATCTCCTCCATGATTTTGTTGAACATTAAGCTAGTGTTGGAAACTTTTGAAAGCATTTGTTCATGCTAGCTCATGAAGCATATGTTTGGATAAAGGTAGTGACTTCCTTTAATTCATGTGCATCTGATGCAAGTTGCCGCCATGGATTCGAGAAAGTCAATGTTGCTTTCTTTGGAATCATTCCAAATCAGTCATGCACACGTGCGAAGAATGCTGTGGTTTGAAGACTTGCAACCTTCAATCTATATGTATCCCTAGCACACCAAGCCACTGATTGATTTGTTCAAGGAGAAGGAGATTCTTCATAAGAGCTAATCCGGACTTATGTAAGGACTTCGATACCCTCGTTGATGGTTCCCCCTCCTGAACTCGGTAGTGTTTTATTATAAGACTACTATGTGGTCATGCTTGTCTGGGACAGCGTGTTCACATGTGTGTAGCAGAACCAGCTCATGTTTTGGAGCTTACTATCGTAGTTCATTCCCCGAGAATCTCGCAACATCATCTCGTCGATTTGTGTTGCAAACTTCCGTTTTTCTTCCTAGACTCGATGAGTCTGGAATATCCTGACACCAACCAGATCTGAATCTCAGGCAGATATGATGGTTTGGAACATTTTCCAAGAACTATAATATCGATCCCTTGGAAAACGGTAAAGTGGATGTCGTGGCCAACACACCCAGCCGGAAGACCTGTTATTATAATATCTTGATTGAGGAAGTTGGCCACCTCCCCATAAGGATTTCGTAGGATTTACCTCCCTAATTGTTCCTTATGGATTCTTGTGCTCCCGAAGTCCGACCTTTACTTGATGTTCTAGATATCAAACCATATCTATGAATGGGTTACACTAGCACATCAAGAAGAACATTAGAAGCGGAGTGCTAAATGTCTCTCGGTCGATCATCCAGATTTTATTTCCTTGGCCTCGCTAAGATGAAATCTGAGAAGTGTTATCTTCCTTTGCATCTGCATCATCCATCATCATTCATCGTGGTAGCAAGTTGTGTTGCCAGGATCCTTGACACGGATATTGGTAAAACCTTGATGAATGTGGAAATGATCAAGTTCTTGAGAGCACGCACAAGCGCTACGTGTTATCATCGGCACTAACTGGGTTTGCTCTCAGTTTCCTTGGCAATGCTATGACCTATTGAAACAGTGAATTCACTCTCTATTGTTGGGTTCTTTCCCAGTTACCAGAATCATTCCCAGCATTTGCATTCTGTTCCCAGCTTGCACCGCCATTGTGCCATTCTACCATGGGTCTCTTCCATTTCCGGTGATAAGCAAATTCATCCATTACGTTGTCTTCAACAAGGTAATCCACATCATCCAAGTCCGAGTATGCCATTCTACCGACCCCCTCCAAATGATCGCTGTGATTGCCTTAGGCTGGTATAAAGAGTTTCAATGATCTTGAATCAAAGGTAATTCTTTTTGCCACTTAAGGGGATATCTACGAGTCACCTTCCCTAAGGTGCATCGTTATGGTATCATGGCAATTCAACTCCTCGCTACGTTGACAACCGATTACCACCTTAAGCGTGAAGTTGTTGTCTACCTAGTGAATCCTCGTCATCTGTCTCACTCCATTTCTTCAGATCTGTGCTTCGTCTCTCAGCTCAAGAGATGTTTCTATGTCTCATTCCGTGAGTTAATCCTGAGTTGTTCGATCTTCGAGAAGATCGACCCTTCTAGAGTCTCCTTCTTCCCTCCATGCCATGTTGACAGGATTTCTCAGAGCAGGACTTCAAGACAATGATGGTGTTCAAATCAACGTTCATTTGAAGTGCACCCTGGATCATGAAGATTATACTAGTTTGCGTTTTCCCTTCGTCTTACCCTACCCTTGAATCTTGGGTCGAGATTCTTGTTTAGTGGGGGTGAGTTGTCACATCCCTAGTTCTGGCCTGTCCTATGCCTGCTTCCATCTGAGCATCATGTTTAAATTTTTGAAACCTGAACTGAGGAATTTTGGAAGCCTCAAAAACTTAAATAAAAAAAAGGACAAAAACCCTAAAAATCTCATTCATTGCTCCAAAATGCTCTTCTTAAATGTTTGATAATTTTGGTAAGGGTTCTGGTCCCAACCAAAATATTGAACATTTTTAAGGATTTATTTTGGGACTTTGAATTTAAATCATTAGCTATTTGAATTTGAATTATATTCATATAACTAGAATATAATTTCAAATACCCCTGAAATATTTTATGAGCTTTTGGAAAAGTCCATATAGCAAAATAAAAATATTCAGAGGAGCTTTTGGCATTGTTTGAATTATTTTAAATTCAAAACAGTGGCAAAAGATTAAATAAAAATAAAACAAACAGAACAATAAAACAGGAGAGAGAGGAAACCTACCTGGGCCACTTACCCGTAGCCTACCTGGCGCCCCCAACCGGCCCAGCCGGCCCAGCCCATCTCCACCCCCTCCCCTGTCGTCTTCCTCCCTCGCCAGAAGGACAGAGGCGAGGCGTGGCACGCGCCCGAGAGGCCTCGGCCACCTCCTGCTTCCTCCTCGACGCCCGGAGACGCCACGCACCTCCCTGCCTCTCTTCCTCACTCTCTCGCGTCCCCATCCTCTCCCCAGAACACTCTCCCCCTCCTCTGTTCTCCTCACCCGAACGGAGCCGCCGCCACCGCCGAGAGCCACCGTGGCTACCGGCCACCCCACGCCTCACCGACGCCCTAGAAAGCTCCGCCCCGACCCCCTCTTCCTCCCCACCGATCCACGGTCCTCCGGAAGCCCTGCAGCGTCGCCCTCAAGCTCGCCCCCAACCTTCGGCCACCGGCGAACTTTTGTGGATTCGCGAGCTCCAGCCCCTCCCCGGCCTCGCCGTTGCCTCCACCAGATCCGCTGTGAGCTACTCTTCCATTCCCCCTCCTCCTCGCGCTCGTTCCCGTACTCTAGCCGCCCTAGCCACCTTGCCGAGCGCTCCTCGCCGCCGGCCATGGCACCGCCGTGGCCACAAGTGTCTTAGCTCGCGTTTGAGCACGCCCTCGGGCTCGAGATGTTCCCAGGAGCCGAAAACTCCCATCGGTTCGTCCGTAGCCGCACCATAGCATCGTCTTAGGCGATGCCCGAGCTCCGGTCGCCGCCTCTCTTGCCGTAGTTGCTGCTACCGGTCACCCCAGCCGCGGCCACAGCCACCGCTGGACGCGCCGCGTCGCGGACGTTCTAATGAGCCAAACCGCGCGCCAAACCATCGCCCCTAGCTCAAATCCGAGCCGCGCTGCCGTGCGGAATGGTCGCCGCCGGCGATACTCCGGCGACTGCCGACGGGGCACGCTTAATTAATGTTAATGGCCCCACTAATTAAACCCACAGCCACTGACAGTGGGCCCCACCCCTGGTCAAACCCCAGTCAGCGCTGGGTTTGACCGGGATTAGCTCCTGTGTCACTGACGTGTGGCCCCCACACGTCAGGTTTGACCTGGGGCGCCCAGTTGACCCTGCTGACGTCACTGTGACGTGGTGCTGACGCCATAATCATTTCTGGATTTAATATTATTTAGGAAATTCCAGAAAATGCCTAAAACTTCAATAAATCATAGAAATTCAACCGTAGCTCCAAATTAAATAATTTATATATGAAAAATTATCAGAAAAATTCAAGGAATCCATCTGTACCATTTTCATGCATGTTAGAACAACTTATAGCTGCTGTATAGCACAAATCAATTCAATGACATTGAATAATCACATATGGAGTTTGAATTTGAATCTTGTATTCAAACCAACCCCATTTAACTTGTTGCTAGATGCATTAGCCCAAAACACATTCATTTTGCCATGTCATGATCATGCATCATATTGTGCATTGCATTGATTGTGTTTCCTTCTGTGTTGCCGGTATTTGTCCCCTCTCGATAGACGTGATACCGATGATGTGATCGTTGAGACTGATGAAGACTCAATGTTATCTTCAGAAGTGCCAGGCAAGAAAAACCCCCTTGTTCATTCCGATACAATCTCACTCTCTCGCTCCTGCTCTCTTTTACTGCATTAGGACAACAACGATTCATCTGTTACTTGCTGCGGTAGCTGAACCCCTTTATCCTTTGCATGACCTGTCATTGCCACAGTAAATAGATGAAACCAACTAGCATGAGTAGGAGTTGTTTGAGCCCTGTTGTGCCTACTCATTCATGCTTGTTTGTCATGCCTGCTACTGCTTAGAGTCGAGTCAGGTCTGATTCATCCGGGATGAATCAGAGGTGTGTGAACATGTCCTACGGTGTGCACTACTAGGAAAATGGCTATAGATGGGATTGACACTAATGGCGCACCAGAAAGATGGTGTGCCATTAGTATATACTAATGGCGCACCACAATCTAATGCGCCATTAGAGTTTAAACAACTAATGGCGCACCATGCTACGGGTGCGCCATTAGTATCAAATTTTTTTTAACTAGTGCGCCTGTCCAAACATACTAATGGCGCATCCCGGCAAAGTGCGCCATTAGTAGTTGTAACTACTAATGGCGCACTAGGCAGCAGGTGCGCCATTAGTATAGAATTTTTTTTTGAACTAGTGCGCCTGTCCAAACATACTAATGGCGCATCCTGCCCAAGTGTGCCATTAGTAGTTGTAACTACTAATGGCGCACCAGGCAGTGGGTGCGCCATTAGTATAGGATTTTTTTTTTGAACTAGTGCGCCTATCCAAACATACTAATGGAGCATCCTGCCCAAGTGCGCCATTAGTAGTTGTAAGTACTAATGGCGCACCATGCAAGAGGTGCGCCATTAGTAAGTGGGCAGCAACAAGATATTTGGGACAGCCTCTCCTACCCACACACTCACTTTCTCCCCACTTCATTCTCTCCACCTCCTCCTTGTCTCGGGTGCCTCCTCTTTTTCACCTCATTTCCACCATAGATTCATTCAAATTAAGTGGTTAAATTACCTTGTTTTAATAGGTAAGTAAGGGGGGAAGCTATATTTAGGTTGTTCTCCTTACAACAATGTGCACATGCACTTTTTACGGCCTAGCTAGATCTATGTATGTTCGTGGTGTTGCATATGTTTGTGGTGTTGCATATGTGTTTGTGTTTGGAGGTGTACCGGTATTTGATATGCGATAGTTGCCAATATTTTGCCGGAATGTTGATTCATTTCCGTTTCGGCGAGAATTTTGGCATTAAGCATTCTTTTTGGTCCTATTTTTAGGGAAGGTCATGCCAAATTTTTGTTTGGTTCTAAAATATCGTTTTGCTCTACCCCGCAGGCGACCATGGTCCGCACGATGACCGAAGGCATCGTGAATAGGTTTTTGAGGTCCGCGAAGGCCGAGATGCTTCAAAAGAACGAGACGGAGATAAGATGTCCGTGTAGAAGATGCAAGCTGAAGAGCCTTATTGCGGACCCGGATTCCGGGCAGGTGCGGGACCACCTGCTGTTGCGTGGTTTCATGGATGGCTATCGGTGGCAAGGTGATGAAGATGACTACGAAGTCGTCCATGCGGGCCGGGCAAGAAATGAGGAAGGGCAGCAAGACAACCACCGCGGCTCGGGCGGGTGAGAAGACGAAGAATCCCCAGGAGATGATCACGACTGTGATGCTGTACACAGTCATCATGTAGAAGATGCAGGACATGATGATGAGGAAGATGCCGGAGCAGGCGACGGGCATGATCATGAAGATGATGATGCCGGCGGAGCAGACAACGCTGGACCATCGATGGGCTGGGTGCAGGACCCTCATATTCAAGAGCTGCTTCTCAAGCAGACGGATAACGCAAGAGCTGCCGCCCGAGAGAAAGCCAAGATGGATCAACTTGAGTTAGACGCGGTTACTCCATTGTATGAAGGATGCAGGCCCTAGGATACCCGCCTGAAAGTAACGCTCATGGCCCTGGAGATGAAGGTAAAACACAAAATGACCGACGCATGCTTCGACGAGAACATGTCATTCTGGCACGAACGTATTCCCAAGGGGAACAAGTGCCCGACCAGTTTGGAGGAGGCGAAGAAAATCGTGTGTCCTCTGGATTTACCGCACGTGAAATACCATGTGTGCATGAACAATTGCATCATTTATCGGGACGAGCACGCGGAGTCTACAATATGTCCGGTGTGCGGTGTCACTCGATACAAGAAGAGGAAGAAAGCTCCTCGAAAAGTGGTGTGGTACTTTCCGATCACTCCTCGTCTGCAGCGGTATTTCGCGGATCCTAAGGTAGCAAAGCTCCTACGTTGGCACGCAGATAGGGAGGAGAAGAAGCGAGAAGATGACGCAAATGATCCGGAGATAGATAAAAAAGACAAGATGCTGAGTCACCCTAAGGATGCGAGCCAGTGGCAAGCATTGAACTTCGAATACCCAGAATTTGGGAACGATCCAAGGAACATCATGCTGGGCGCGAGCACCGATGGAGTCAATCCGTTTGGCAGCCAGAGAAGCACACATAGCACCTGGCCTGTGTTTGTGTGGATGTACAACCTTCCCCCTGGTTGTGCATGAAGAGGAAGTACATTCACATGAGTATGCTAATTGAAGGGCCGAAACAACCAGGGAACGACATCAATCTGTATCTGGGGCTGCTGAAAGAGGAGCTTGACACGCTGTGGAAAACGCCAGCCAATACGTGGGACGCCGCAGAGAAAGAATATTTCCCTATGAGAGTCGCACTGCTCACGACGGTGCACGACTATCTCGGTTACGGATATCTTGCGGGGCAGGTAGTCCACGGATTTTCTGGATGCGTAAGGTGCATGGATGACACAACGTATCGCCAGCTAGATAGAGATCCCGGGTCTTCGAAAACCGTGTTCATGGGACATCGAAGGTGGCTTCGCGATGATGACCCGTGGAGGAAACGCAAGGATCTGTTCGATGGTGAAACCGAACCCCGAAAACGCCCGTGTACGAGGAGCGGCGAGGAAATAGACAAGCTGTTGAAAAATTGGAAAGACTGCCCACTGCCGGGAAAGAAGCAAAAGGCGCCAGAGCCGGGAAAGAAGCGAAAGGCGCCAGAGCCGCTGCTGAAGGTATGGAAAACGAGGTCTGTTTTCTGGGACTTGCCGCACTGGAAGATCCACCGTGTGCCTCACAGCCTTGATGTCATGCATATCACGAAGAACGTGTGCGAGAGTCTTCTTGGTACCCTGCTCAACATGCCAGAGAGGACCAAAGATGGGCCGAAAGCAAGGGCAGACTTGAAATCAATGGGCATCAGGCAGGAGCTTCACGCTATATATGATGATGATGATGATGATGATGATGATGATGATGATGATGATGATGATGATGAGGCGAAGCAGGACATAGAAAGTCATCGCAAAGGCAAAAAGGCCAAGAAGACCGGAAATGACTACCCTCCCGCGTGCTTCACTCTAAGTCAGGAGGAGATCGAGCAGTTTTTCACCTGCCTCCTAGGAGTAAAACTTCCTTACGGTTACGCGGGGAAGATAAGCAGATACCTAGACCCAGCGAAGCAGAAGTTCAGCGGGATGAAGTCTCACGACTGTCACGTGCTGATGACGCAGATACTTCCAGTTGCAATCCGTGGGATCATGGACGCGCACGTCCATGAAACGCTATTTGGCCTATGCAACTTCTTCGACGTCATCTCTCAGAAGTCGATTGGTGTGAGGCAACTCAGAAGGCTACAGGAAGAGATCGTGGTGATACTATGCGAGCTTGACATGTACTTCCCGCCCGCATTCTTCGACATTATGGTGCATCTGCTGGTCCATATAGTGGAGGATATCATCCAACTCGGGCCGACGTTCCTGCACAGCATGATGCCGTTTGAAAGGATGAATGGTGTCATCAAAGGATACGTTCGCAACATGTCACGTCCAGAAGGAAGCATAGCCAGGGGCTTTCTGACCGAAGAGTGCATCTCCTACTGCACGAATTATCTAGGCATTGAGAACCCCGTTGGTCTGCCCGTCAACAGGCACCTCGGCAGGCTCGCTGGATGGGGTCAGCGTGAGGGTCGCCGCGAAATGCATGTCGACTTCGAGGGTCGACTCGCCGACTTTGAAAGAGCAAACCTAGTCGCGCTACAACACATAGACGTGGTCGATCCTTGGTTGGTAGAGCACAAAACCTTTATTAAAAAGACGTACAATGACCGAGGCCAACAGAGGACGGACGGAGATATACTCAAAGAGCACAACTCATGTTTCACGCGTTGGTTCAAGCATAAGCTTCTGTCGTACCCTTTACATGAGGATTCTTCCGCGGAAGAACAACTCATATTCGCCTTGTCACAGGGCGCCGAGCACAACCTGATGACCTATGAGGCGTACGATATCAACGGCTACACATTCTACACCGAGGCCAAGGACATGAAGAGCGATGGTTATCAGAACTCCGGGGTAACGATGGAATCCTACAC